>NC_056729.1:1586955781-1587100781 GCF_019279795.1 Protopterus annectens
ATGCACATGCATGATGGGGAGCAGGACAGCATGATGCCTACAGTGAGTAGCATGATGCAAAGTGACATTAGTGCAGCCAGGTTTCACAGGCATATACACACTATGTGACCTCAAAGCATGTGCACAGGCAAGAATGGGCCCCATTACTCAGACTAAAGCTAAAAACACATTGCATCATCAGTGTAATTCAAACATGACCACACTAAATCACATCCTTTGCATAATAACTATGTTATGAGCCCCATTTTAATGAGATAAAAATAATAGTGAGACCATACCTCTCAACCTCATAGCCAAGAAATCTGTACAAAGTCTGACATAATGGGGGGACAAAGGCCCCAAAACAGGGACAGATTTTAAATATTGCTCTTATGAGTAGCTAGAGTAACACAATTTGTGTTAAAATGCATTTTCCAAAGGATATGAAGTGTGACACTTAAACGTATGTCATTATTTACTGATTTAATTCCTCATATCATCCCAGTGATTTGCCAGAAAACCACACATTTTATGAGAAACAGACCAAAAGTTTGAGACAAAAATCTGGACATTTGAGGCATATGAGTGCCACCCTTTTGCAGAGACCACATTATCATAAGCAACATACAGAATTTTACTGAAGTGAATATTAGAGCATACTGCCATACAGGGAAAATGAATATACACAGGGCATCTGGAAGGGACCTCAGGACTGCATTTACCACTCAAGGAAGCATGGTAGTAATGGACACTATCAAATTGCAGTGGATAGTGTGGGATAACAGAGGGTTTGGAGGTTGGCATAATGGTTAAGGTGCTTACCTCACATAAGGTATAGGATTTGATCCTCACCTTTCAAAACAAAGTTGTCTAGGCATAAAATTACCCAAAAGGGCAGCCAGCCTAGTAGTTATCTATGAACATTTCCATGACTTTGAAAACTAGTCACTTATGCTTTACTGACAAGATAAAAAAAGACCAAACCATGGCATGTCTACAGCTAGTTTGGTTTGTCTTTATTGGCTTGAATGTACCCAGAAGTAAAAAGTCATGGGTATTCAAAAGCCATGAAGCTAAAATACTGATATGGCCCTTAACGGGTCGTTTGCATGTATCCCATGGGCCTACACTACAGGAGGCTTAAGCTATTTCTGTTACACATTGAATACCCTTTGTTTGGCTGGGTCTTTCTTGTATATTATTTTGGGAGACTGGGGATTAGCAAAATGGTTAAGGAGTCCACCTCACATACACAAGGTACAGGATTTGATTCTCACCTTTGAAAGAAAACTGGCTAGGTTTAAAATAGCCTGCTAGGGCAATTAGCCTACCACTTACCTATGAACCTACCTATGAACCTATAACATAGCACAGTGTATGGCAGGGCATTGACTGGCCTGGGGATCAACCTGGCAGGGCATATGAGACAAGTAGGGGGTAGTTGGCAGTCCTGCTGATGGGTGTCAACATGAAAGTGCACAGGAAAGAGAGAGGTGGGAAAGGTTGCTGCCCTGTTTGGAGGCTCAACTTGACAAGGGGCAGAGAACAGTTAGGCTTTCTGTTTTACTCTGTTAGTGATGTCACATTGTGCCATACATGCATAACAGCATGACATGCTAGAGGAGATGGTGGGCCTCCAGTACACCATGTACAGACTGTGTTGTCTGCACATGTAGAATGGAGAGCAAGCATGCCTTATATATTCACAGCTGCCACACTATGGCACAGTGTTAGAAACATTACAGTATAGCATCACACAGGGCTATGTCCACCATACGGTGCTTGGAACAGTATGGAGGCAATGATTTGATGACATGGACTATCATGCATGCACACATATTGACCTAGACACGTAACCCATAGGTTAATAGGCCCTAACATACCACCACAAGAACTGGAAAAGTTCACCACACAGGGGACTGAGGAACTAGGTCCTACGCACTCACTGTATGTGAATTCTTGACAAAGGTAAAGCAGACAAGGCCTTCTGGGATTAGCTGTGTCAGGGACTGGTACATGACATCAATGCAATGGGTGGCAATAATAGAAAAATGCAGCACTTTCATCACAGGATCATCGATATGTCATTGAATGTTCGAAGCAAAGTCCAGGAAATAGGCTGACTACTGGGATTGATCTACCAACCCAGATGCTTCTCACAAACAGAGTAATTCCTAGTATCCCTCATCAGGGAAAGTGAGAGAATACCCATATCTGGTGGTAGCTTGGATGTAGGACCTAAGATACTGACAGAAAGCAATGAAAATCCACCCAAGTGTATATAGGGAATGCCTCTGGTGAGAGATGGCACATATCATTGTTGAAAAACATTGAATTGCACCTGATTTATTCAGACAAATACATATGCAATTATGTCATGCAGGAACTGTAGGGCTGTAACAACAACAGCCTGCACCACAACATATCTATAGGCTATGCATATGATTGCACTAGCCAGTCTGCATGCCACATGGTGGTGGAGTCATGGATATGCTCCAACACTGTCACAGATATGTTATCTGTATGCACTCATAGATTCCACTGGGTGAAGACTCAGCACAATGTGTCACCACATCCCTGAAGTCAGCAGGCACTTGAGTTTGAAGATGATGGCATCATGCACATGGCACAGTATGTTGACATAGCAGCATTGTCAGCAATGCAAACAGTGAAACTCACATCATCCACAGCCAAGGTGAATCCAGAGGAGCAGGATGATCCCCTGGCATTGCTTATGCTTAACAAAGGTTGTCTCATCCAAGTCAGTCCCCTGCTACACAGGCTCCACCATCACAGATATCATCTGAGGGCTATGCTGCTTCTAATGTTCTAAGGTGTAAACATCTAACATAGGGAACAGTACCAGCTTTAGGTCAATTGGCACCCTAGGTGATGGATTCCATGGTGCCCAACCACTGCCCTCTGCCCCTCAAGCCTCACACTCATCACCTGGTTTCCCCAGCCCCACCCATCCTGACCTATCCACATCTTCTCACAGTTTGTCTTACTCTTACATGTTTTCTTGAAGTTATTCATTCTTTCATTAATTCAGCATTTTCTATTTAGGCAAGACTGCACTCTGATAACTGTGGAGGAAACAACTGCCTTAAGTTGATGGTCTGGAGTCACAAGGCCCCCAGAAGTCATTAAGATTCTACATGCTTTGAGGTGCATTCTAGAATTATTTACAACCTTTTCATTCAATGATGACCTGAACAAAAAAAAAATTATCAAAGATATTTAGTTTGACTCTTCGACTTTGTTTTTTTTTTTTTTTTTTTTTGCATCCTTTCAGCACACCCCAACTGATTACAACTACATTGCAATAACAGCAGTACAAATAAGTGTATTAATCCAAGGGGGCTGAGGCTGCTAGACGTTCTGCATGCTGAGAGGTGCATTTAGAGTTTGTTTCCCAACCTTTTGATATAATGATGGCCTGAACAAAACTCCTGTGTAAGGAAAAGTAATTCAATCTTACTTTTTTATTTTAAAGAAGAAATAAGTTGTATCCAGGCCTTAATTTTCAAAGCTGACAAAATAACAGTTTACAATAAACTGAGATGAGAAATGCTTGTGAGGATACATAAATCATATCTGGGAAACTACCAGTTTCTCTATCCACCCTCTGCAAAAAAGGTAGCCACATTCTGTGTATCCCTCTCTCTAGTATTAAGGAAGAAATGCCCACACTCATATATTTCAAACTGCTGCTGTCATATGTATATACAACATGCTTCTTCACCCCCTTCCCCCGAAAGACAAGTAACCTGGCAGCAAACATAGTTCATGTCAGACATATATAAAGAGTATGCTTCTTTATTCTCCCCAAAATTAGCAACCTGTATATCCATCAAATGTTTGATAGTGAGAAAATGGTTACAATAATGCTTCCAACTTTTTATAGACAGTACAGTGCTCCTACACAAGCTGTAATGACCCCCTTATGCACCCCACTTAAGGTTGTGAGGAAAGTTAAAGAAATAATGTCTCCAGCCCAAGATAAGATATTTGGGAGTAATGTTAATGATATAATGACATTTTCCCCAACCCATATACCAGTACAACAACTTTCTGTGTACACCTAATAGCATGGCTGGTTTTAGACTAGGTGGGGTTCAGGGCAGAGGCAACTACTAAGCCATGTCAAAATCTAATTACACAGCCTTGGTGTGTGAGGCCCCAGGAACTCTGAAGGTCTGAGTATTCTGTTACACATTTTCTCCTTTTTTTTGGAGAAATGACCAGTAAACTAAGCAAGTGAAAACAGCGTTACTTGCTTCATCTACAAAACCCCCACCAAGCAGTTATAGTCATTTCTATGTACAATTCAGATGTCTTGTTGTGATAAAAAAGGATGGCCATGTGATGTATTTCACCTTTGTTCCAAGCAGTTGTCACACATTAAATTATTGCACATTGCTTCACATAAATCATATTAGTTCTGTAAAGTCAGAATAATAAACCAACGCATTTTCCTCCACAGATAGCACCAGCAACTATACCTACTCTGTCTGTGCATACCTGGTGTTCAGTTAAGTAATCCATCTTATTTCTCACAAATCCGCACTAGTCCTGCAGAACCAGAGAGTGACTGTTTAAACTGAGCAAACAACAAGAGGCTTAGTTATTTTAATCTATCCAAGCCCAGCCCCCACCCAGCAGTTATAACCACAATGTCTGACTCCACACAAGCAAGTTCCTGCACATTAAAGTATACCAATTTGCTCCACAAAAATCACAATGCCAGAAATATTGTCAAAAATATCTGGTCAATCACTGCCAGAATCATTGTAAAAATAACAACCACACTTAACCTCAATGCCTTCCAACACATTTAGCTATTCCTGTCAACTGTCCAGAATTCTACAGAATGTCCTTAATTTTGTCTCTATTTTTGAACTCTGTCCCATATAAAATTTGATTTTCTTGTAAACTGATGAACATTGCAAAATCAGGTATTAGAGATTCATACTTCATATTGTTATTTATTCATTTACCTTTGTTGACTGGGAAAATCCAACTGGGCAGGGCCCATTTTCAGCACAGGTCCAGGAAGAAAAGTTCCATCGTAGTACACTTATATTAACAAGAAAATTTCAGACAGTTATCAGAAAAAAAAAAGTTACATTTCTCAAGACAAAAACAAGCTTTTACAAGACAGGTACATACAGTAAGTACTTACATCAACAATTTTAATTCTATAGAGTTGTGGTAGTTATAAAATCTTACAGGAAATAAATGGATTTATACTGTACAAGGGAAAATATTGTTGTAAATAAGCTTAGTGCTTAGATCATAGTACAGAAAGGTTTTAAAGAGTTCAAGAAATATAATGAAATAAGTTATAAAATTGTGTAGGAAGGGAGATTTAATATTGTATAGATTTGTAAAGAGTTCAAGAGATATAATTAAGTAAGTTATAAAATTATGTAGGGGGGAGGGAAGATATTAGTATTGTATAGGAAGATAGTGGTAATAGCATGTGAATGAGAGGGCAGGGTATAAGATTAGTTCTATTTAGGCTTGGTGTATATAGATGGTTTATGACTTAGGTATACAGGGGATACATGAAAGTGGTAGAACAGTCAATGGTGCAAACAGAAAAAGAGCAAGATAAGAAGTTTTGTTTAAGAGGGGTATATTGATTAAAGTGCAGGAGGGAAAGTTGTTAGAGGTGTAATGACTGAAGTAAAGACGGGAAAAAAGTACTAATAAGCAAAATAAGTTTCTGCTTTCACTAGAGGCCTCAACCTGGTGGTGAACATGAGCATGGCCACGAATGGGTGAGGTATTATTTGAGCTGAATTTTATAGCTTGGGAGTTTGTTAGGCATTTTTAATTGTATAGGAATTGTGTTCTGGAATGTAACAGGCGTATAGTGAGTTCCCCGCAGTTAATTATTTGCTTTAGTATGGTTTAGTAGAAATTTATTACAGAATGGAAATTCCTTGTGGGGGTGTAGGGCAATAATATGTTTTTTAATGCAGGGTATTGTTCAGGATAATATATCAGTCTGAATGCCATAACTAGCTGAGAGTATGTTATGCAGTTGTTAACCTTTATTTATTTGTTTATTTAATTTACTTAACATTCGTTTATTAGGAAAGTCTGACTGGGACAGAGCCCATTTTCAGCGGAGGCCCGGGAAGAAATGCTCCAGACGCAGGTGTTTGAAATGTGGGAGGAAACCGAAGCACCTGGAGGAAACCTACGGAAATGCAGGGAAGACATTCAGACTCTGCACAGAAAGCTCCCCAGCTAAGAATAAAAACGGAGAACCTTTTACTGTGAGGCAACAACGTTAACTTCTGCACCATACTGCGTCACCCTCTAGGCAGTTTAGCTGTTTTAAAGCTTGGCAGTGGTGATCTTGGTGTGCAGTTTTGGTAGTAAGTTTATCTACTTTGTTGTAACAGGATGCTAGTTTGGATTTCAGTGTACAGCTTAGGTTTGTAAGGATAGGTAAGGCATATAAGAGGGTTGGAAAAAAATAGGATGAGGCTATTTTTTTTTCTTGCTGTGTCTGAAACGAACTGTTACGTCCTGTTAAGGGAGCCAAGTTTCTGGTTGGTCTTTTTAATTGTTTGAAGAATATGTTGATCACATTTAAGATTGTTATTTATTACAATGCCAAATAATTTAGTATGTGGTACTATCTCAATTTTAATATTATTTGCAGGTTCAACTAAGAAAGATTGTTTTTGATTGAGATCATGTTTTGGTATGAAGAGCATCAGTTTTGTTTTATTGGGAGTAAGGAGTAAGTCTGGATGTTGTTGAAATGTACATATTAAAGTGAACTCATCTGCTTAATGTACAACATTTTAATAGTTTATGGCCGTCTGAAGCTTGTTTATAAAAATATTAAAGAGAAGGGGTCCTAGTATAGAGCCCTGAGGGACACCTATGGTAACTGGAAGAGAAGAGAGGTCCTGTTGCCATTTGACTGCTTGCTGCCTTCCAGATACATAACTAAGGAACCATTTAAGTGACGACTGAGATAGACTGATAGAAAAGACTTCAGTGAGTAAATGTTGGTGTGACACGGTTTTGAAAGATTTGGATAAGTCTAGGAACACAACTGACACTCTAGGTTATCATTGTTCCTATGCTGGTTTATAATGTTGGTGAAGTGAAGGAATACATTTTTCAAGCATTTTTGAGAGGAAGAGGATTGCAATGGGCTTGTAATTATTAAACTCTGCAGATGTGCATTTATATAAAGGTATAACAAACGATTTTTTTTCCAGATGGAAGGAATGTATTTTTCAGATATAGATCTATTTATCGATATAGAGGCTGGCAAAGCATTTGCATCTGCATCCATTTATAAGCAGTCCAAGGGGAGTTGCTCAGCATCTAGGGTGGTTTGTTTTAGCTTATGTAAGAGTTTTTTAATGGTGGAGGTAGGTACTGGGCTGAAGTAAAATGAGGATATTCAGCAGAGGCTGCAGGTACTGACAGGACAGTGGAAGTATTAATGTTTGGGTGGGACAATACACTATGTATAAAATAACTGTCAAACTGTGTAGGAATTGAACTAATAGTATTGCTGGATGTAGGGGGGTGGGAGTAGTTTGACCTGGATGTAACAATTTGCTTATTAGTGTCCAAAACAGTTTTGGGTTATTTTGATGTTTATTTTGGAGGATGTCATAACAGGTTTATTTGCCAGGTTTTGTTATTTTGTTCTATTCCTTACTTGCCTGAAAAGTTGGAATGTATTTTGAGTTCTGTTTTTGAGCCACTCTTTCCAAGCTTTGTCACACTGTAGCATTACTTTCTTAGTTTCCTTTGTTAGCCAAAGTGCAGGATTGGATTTTACCCTTTTGTTACATACTGGAGCAAGGTTGGGAATGTTTAGAAATATTTCATTGATTTGTGTGACAGCAGAGTCTAAGGGCATCAATTTTAGTATTTTCCAGTTATATTCTGTTAAGGATTTGATAAAAGTGTGTTTGTCAGAGTTTTTTGAGTTACAAATGTGGTTATTGTAACCTCTGAGAGTGTAAGTGGGTTAATGGTCACTTATGTTGTCTGAAAGCCTACTGGTCCAGCAGCGCTAATTTTGTTGGATCTATTAGTAAGAATCAATCAATCTTCAAAAGATACATGCATTTAGCCTGTCAAATCTCCCCTCATGGGACTTTACACCAACATTTAGGTTCATAGATTAGATAAGTATTAGGCTAACTGCCCTGCTGGGACATTTTAAGCCTAGTCAATTATCCCATGTGAGAATCAAACCCTGCACCTTGTGTCTGTAAGGTAAACACCTTAGTCATTATGCCAACCTCCCACCACCTTATGCCAACCTCCCACAAACTTTTAACATTTAAATATTGTGAGGTCTCTGATCTGTGACCTTGCAACATTAAAGTCTAACGTGATGTGACTTGAATGGTCAAGTCAAGTGGAGCACATCCCTCCTGGGGCACCCATCATGCCATGGGCATGTTTTGTTAAAAAAATCAACTTATTTATTTAGTTATTGATTGACTGATTGAATGATTTATGTATGTATGTTGTGCAAAGAAATGATGTATTTGATTTCTTTAAAAAATAAACACATAAATATGGAAAGGGTGCCCCTACAAGCACAACACCCTAGGTGGCCACCTTGTTAGCCTCTACAGAAGGCTGGCCCTGATAGGGAGCAGGAATGTGGGTAGTTGTCACCGACATGACTCAAGGACTTTCCTAGACCTGGAAGATTCCTTTGGTACTAATCATCACATATTCATGTCTGAGATCCAGGCAAAGGCAGCCACTACTCTCATATCATATCAGTGATGTGGAGTATGTCACCTGGTCCATGTGACATTCTGCAATACATGCAGAGTGGCAGCATGTAGAGACCTAGAGCAGCCATGACCAGTGAAGACAGTGGTGCCCCAGTTCAAAGGCACTAGTGTATCCATGCAGATGTAAACAGCTGGCCACAGTGGCTATGCCAGGGGATGCGCACTGCATGATCACTCAATGGGGTTATACAGAAGGAGAGTGCTATTTCAAAGACAGCTTCATTGTCCACATTCCCACATAACTTCTACTGATGGGTGTGGACACTCCAACAGTAATAGCCAACAGTCTTCCAGCTCCACCTCAGGGTACCCCCAATCTTGACATGGCAGGACCACATGGTACACCCAGCCAGCATTCCACCCATGAAGATACCATCACGTTACTGAATGATATGAACCCTGACTCCCAGTTACCTGTGAGCCACATGCGTGGCTATGCTTCCACCACATGTGACTCTTCAACCCATAGTAACATTACTGTACCCTGTCACTAGGCCCTGTCCCATCTGTGCAAATAATAATTAACAGCTGTGCCCTGCCCATCCCTCTGGCTATATGGGTATGGCAATAGCTGATGGACAGCAGGGCCAGTCAATGCCCTTTAATGTATAGCCTGGGTGTGTTATTGCATTCATCTATTTTATTCTGTGTTACTCTTATCATAGCCCAAGCAGTGGACCAGCAGCAACTTCATTTTGTAACAGTTTCCATAGCACCATATTATTTAGCATGATGCAGACCATGCAGGTCTCCAGAGCATGCTGCCTAATGCTTCCAGATGTACTGAAGCAACAGAAATGGGCCTGCAGCAGTCCAAATGCATGTTTGATATTATGTGCCTGCAAGAGTGTAGTGTTACGCAGCATTAATTCCATGGTCCTTGGGGCTGTGGATGGAAGTAATCAGTCACAGTTCTGTGACTCAAAAGGCAGCACTGTGCAACATTATGGACGCTGTCTCCCAAAGCAGATGCTTACACATGCAGACCAGGTAGAGCAGATGGTACCCATAGCATTTTAACAGGAATTATACACCTCTACACCAAAAAACGATGGTGTTCAAAGAAACTAACTATATCTGCTTCTTGTCCTAATTTTTGTGTCCCTTTGTTTGATTTTGTCATTTGCAGTCACAATGGCTGTCATTTATTTATTCATTAACATGTCAACTCTCACTTGCATGTCATTATGCAGTCCTTTGCGTTTCATGCGTTTTCCTGCTAGTGCAGTCAGGCTGTGTATGTCTACATGCCACTAATCACACAGCTATTTTGTTTATATACTGCATCGCTTGTTTTTTAATCCCCCAATATATACATACATAAGTAAATGAACAGACAAATAAACAATTTAATAAGTAATGAATGAGTCTGATAAATGACTAGGTAAAAACCACAGACACATAACAAGAACATTTATTTATTTATTTATTTATTTATTAACATGTCTTGACCCAATAGTGTCCGAATGGGAAAGTAGCCCATTTTCAGCAAGACCCAGGGAGAAAAGCTCCACAATGAAAAAACATTTAACATTTTCAAAAATGCAGAAATAATACATAGAGAAATAGATACAGAATAAAAGCAAATAATATAATCCTTTTAAAATATCCTCCTCAAAACATATTTTTGAGATACACTGTTGTTTAGTCATTTAGTCAAATCCAGCATTTTGTAAGATCAAAGACTTTAGCATGAAAAGCCTGTCTGATAAGAACTGCTTCTTTAAGTATTCTTAGTTTCATATTCATTACTTCAGTAACACTGTCCTTCCACCTTAGCATTGGCCACCATCCACCCTTCTTTTTTTTTGCTTTCAGTACCTTCTCTAATGAATTCTATCTTCACATTATGTGATGGATGCATGTGAGTTTTAATTTTAATACTATGCTTTTTAGTGAACAGTTTGGATCAATTTCCTTAAATACTGACAGCAATATTAAGAGATGTTCATAGGTTCATAGGTGTGTACTAGGCTAATGGTCCTGGAGCCTTTACAAGCCTAGTCCATAGGATTACCCTGGCATCGTGCCACCAGACCTAAGTTCCCAGTGCCTCTATTGAGTAGAGCCACTGGAGTGATCCCTGGGGTAAATTTTCTACTTCCCATCCACTCATCAAGATTTATCTTGAAGAGGGCCAGTGAAGTGTTCTGTTTGACATGTATAGGAGGTCTATTCCATAGCATGGGCAGTCTCTGGGTTATGAACCTTTCCTCCAGCACATTCTGTTGATTGTGGTAATGAGGCTGAGGTCTCTGGATTGTGTGATGTGCAGGGATTGGGATTTCTTTAGATGTAGCACTTCTAACAGAGCTGGGTCAGACATGGCTTTGTAAGAAAAGCAGAGATCACCTTTAAGTAGGCGATATGAGACAGACAAAAGTTTGGGTTTTTTTAATCTGTCCATAAAGGACAAGGGTTTAAGGCCTAGGATCCACTTTGTGAGAAACTTTTGCAGCCTCCCCAGTTGTTGCAGGCATCTAGTGAGGTACATGTCAAATGGGGCATTGTACTCGATGACTGGCCTAATGAGGGATGACATCTTTCTTCCTGGATGCAAAGCCCTTAGTAATGAGATGTGCACCAGAGAAGGACATTCTGACCACAGTGGCAATGTGGTGGTCAAAAGAGAGGTTGCTGTCAACCTGTGTTCCCACATCTGTTATAACGCACATATGGTGTAGAGGTGCTGTGATTGCTGTGTACAGAGTCCTAGGTTTCCGGATAGGTAGTGAAGGGAGTGGGAGGTTGGCATAATGGTTAAGGCATTTACCTTACAGACACAAGGTGCAGGGTTTGATTCTCACATAGATTAATTGGCTAGGCTTAGAATGGCCCACAAAGGCACTTAGCCTAGTACTAAACTATGAAATGACTTCTGTGTTCAGTAGACTACCATCAATGTGGTAATTCACAGGAACTGCGTTTTTCCCAAAAGGGATGACGACACATTTTTTGGCACTGACCTTAAGGCCATGGTTCTGACACCAGTCGTTGGTCTCAGTGAGGACTTTCTGTAGGATGTCAACATCACTTGGGGAGTTAATAATAGCTCATAGCTCCCAACTTGCAAACATCTGCAAACTTTGTCAGCCAGAGTCCCTTCGTGTTGGCCTGTACTTCAGAGAAGTAGATACCAAACAGGAGACGACCCAGGACCAAACCCTGTGGGATTCCACTTGTGACTGGTCAGCAGTCTGACTTGGAGTCAGCTACTTTCACACTGTGGGTGCTATCTGTGAGCCAGTTTGTAAACCACCTAGTGATATAGGGGTTGATGCCTAGCTTAGTGAGTTTTTCTAGGATTCCTGAGTGGGGAATGTTATCAAAGGCATTAGCCAGATCAAGGTAGGCTGTATGAACCATCTTGACTTCATCCACAGCTCTGGTGACTGACTCAAAGAAGTCAACCAAGTTAAGCAGGCATGATCTACCCTTCACAAAACCAAACTGTGTGGGATCCAGAGTTTGGAGATTCCCTATATCCTTGTTTATTAGGTCCATAATGATGCTTTCCATAGATTTGCATGTCAGATTCTTCAGGCTAATGGGGCGATATTTCCTAGGGTCTGTAGTCGCTCCTCCTTTGTGGAGAGGGATGACTGTAACAGTGCGCCATTCATAGGGAGAAAGCCTGAGGTGAGGCTGTGATTGAACAGGGCACACAGGTGAGGTGCCAGTTCACTCTGTAGTTCATGTAGAACACAGCCAGGGATATTGTCAGGACCCATAGAAGCTGTATTCTTGGCCTTGGAAAGTGCTGTTTTAACCTGTGCAGCAGTAATACTGGGTGCCTGGCAATCTACTGGTATTGTGATTGGTCTTTTGGGGGCTAAAGTTGGCAATGAATCTGTTGGCCAGTATACTGCCAATATCTGTTGCTCAGTATAGGAGGTATCATTGTGCAGTAGCTCAGAGAAAAGCTAGGTATTGCCATGGAGATTCTTTACATAACTATAGAAAGTCTTGTGGTTGTCTTTACTATCTGCTGCAATTCTGTTTTCATAGCTAACTTTAGAGGATTTGATGAGGAATCTCACCTTTTTGTTGAGGCTGATATTTTTCCAGTCTTGGGACTTCACCTTATTCTACATCAGTTTCCTCCTTCTGTTGTAGAGTTTGTTTATGGCAGGAGACCACCAGAATGGCTTCCTTATTTTGGAGGAGAGCGTCTTGGTTCAATTGGGTATGGTGAAATCCATGCATTTGTGTACATGTTCGTACAGTGCATTGGTGTAGTATTTGGCGGTCATACAACTATTCTCCATTTGTATGGTTGCCGTGAAGTTAGCCACCTCTGTTTTTAGGAGCCTAAAGTTAGCTTTGGAGAAGTTTTTCATGGTGGTTACCTTTGTGGGGGGAGGATGTGGTTTTACAAGGTGATTAGTTTGCGGTCAGAGGTAACCAGGGAGGAGTTGACTATTGGTAGAGAGCAATGATCACCCATGTTAGTAATGACCACATTAAGGATGTTACTACCTCTAGTGGGGGTAGGAACGAGCTGGTCCAGGGCATTGGAATTAATGAATTCCAGGAAATGTTGGGCAAGTGTATTTGTATATGAGAGTGTTAGGTTGGGCCCTAATATTCTCCAGTGTGCTTAAGAATGTGGAGTGTGAGTCTTGGGGCATGGATGGTGACCTATGGCAGACTACGACCTGAATCGCTGTCTTACTCAATGTTAGCTGCACCTGAAGTATCTCTGATGCATTATGTTGGGCTACCAGTCTGGAGGTGTGCTCATCCTTTATGAATATGGAAACACTGCCACGTTTGGAGCTGCGGTCCATGTTCTGGAGCTGAAAGGTGTGGAATGAGTTATAGCCTGGTAGTGCAGGGGTGCTTTCTGCTGCCTTGAACCAGGTCTCTGTTACAGCACAAATGCCGATGTTCTCCATTTTAAGAAGTGCTTCGAGCGAGTGCATTTTGAGATTTAGACTTCTAGCGTTGAGCAGCATGACCCTCAGATTGCATTTGTTTGTAGCTGTTACAGTGGTAATTTGGTCTTTGGAATACCGCCTAAAAAGGCACTATAGGGGTGGCAAAAGCCTTGGCCAGTATCTGGAAGCCCAGGGGTGACAGATGCAGGCCATCTCTGGCAAAGCATTGAGGTCTGCCAATCATGTCATTCCCAGGCAGACAGATACTGGATCCCCTTAGAATGACACCAGAAACTTAGCCTGTTGTTGAAATCAGTCATTTTCTGATTGTACTGTGGTATAATTCTGGGTGATGGTAGGATGCTGATCAGGGCTAGGGTCATAACGTCTGGGCTACATAATCCGAGAGCTCCTCCATGTCTCTTTTTGTGTATCCCAGGGAGGTATGTCTCAGGTCATTCACACCCACATGTACAATGACAGAGTCATAGTTGAACCTTTTGTTGAGGGACCTGAGTGCATGCGTTATGTGGCGGATCCTGGCACCTGATAGGCAACTGACTGTTACTTTCTCCTTATTCAGCCTAGTGAGTGGGACATCAGTGTGTCTCACTATTGAGTAACCTATGACTAGTGTGTTGGGCATGATGTTTTGCCTTAGGGACTTTGGTTGAGTGGCACACTGTTTAGGAGAGTTATGTGTCTCATGATTAGTGTTGTGTTGTGGTGGTCGAGTGCATTTCTGCCTTGGAGGTCTCTGCTGTTCGGGTAGATTTTTATTGAGAGCCTCCATGAAGGTGGGTGTGTGGTTTGTGTTTTTATGTAAAGGCAGTGCTGATGTGTGTTCCATGTAGTGTGGTGGAAGTGTTGACCTTCTCCTCTTGACCAGATATTCCGGTCATGGCTGGAGAGTGCGTGGCTTCCAATTTGGATATTTAAGTGCATCTCTTGTTAGTCTGAGTGTTGGGAGGTAAGACTAGAGGGTTGTTGGTGTACATGAGGCAGTTGCTACATTGCCTCAGGATGCCCAAGTTCACTAGGTTAATAGGAGAAAGCACAGGGAACTGACCTTTAGACATGCCTGGGGGGCATTAATAGTAAGTACTGGAGCGGTTTTCTTGTAGAACGTTTAGTGCTGGTAGCACTTGTGTGCTACAATAATTGTGACAAGAAGTCTGGTAAAGTGCTAGACTAATAAGCTAGTAAAAGTGCAGGAGGAGAGAGAACTAGCAGATATATGGGAAAATTGAAGAGCAGACTTTGGCACTGCTCAGAAGCTTACAAACAGTCTTGGATACAGCAAATCTGTATCTCGAATAGGCTAGTTACAGGAAAGGTGGGAAACGAGTGTAGATATGGGCTTTTAAACCAGAAAGTTGAAAGAGATGGAAAAACTGCACAAACAGCCAATAAACTACAATTTCTGGGCCAGAAACCACTCCTCTTGTGATAGATAGGCTACCTAGTGCTTACCACTCCTACTGATAAGCTAGAAGGCTTCTCTCCAACACAGAAAGGCTTGAGGGGCTCAGGAGCTTACAAACAGTCCTGGATACAGAAAATCTGTATCTGGACTAGACTAGTTAAAGGAAGGGGGGAACAAGTGCACATGCAGGCTTTTAAATCAGGAAGTTCAGAGAGATGGAAAAACTGACCAAACAGCCAATAACTACAATTTCTGGGCCAGAAACCACTCCTTATGTGGTAGATAGGTTACCTAGTGCTTACCACTCCCACTGATAAGCTAGAAGGCTTCCCTCCAACACAGACAGGCTTGGGGGGGAGGCTCAGAAGCTTACAAAACAGTCCTGGATATAGAAAATCTGTATCTGGGACTAGTTACAGGAAAGGCAGCAAACAAGTGCAAAATGTTTTTGGCTCAGAAGCTTACAAGCAGTCCAGGATACAGCAAATCTGTATCAGGACTAGACTAGTTACAAGAAAGGTGGGAAACAAATGCAAATGCAGGCTTTTAAACCAGAAGGTTGAAAGAGATGGAAAAACTGCTCAAACGGCCAATAAACTACAATTTCTGGGACAGAAACCCCTCTTGTGGTTGAGAGGCTACCTAGTGCTTACCGCTCCCACTGATAAGCTAGAAGGCTTCCAACCAACACAGAAAGGCTTGGGGGGCTCAGAAGCTTACAAACAGTCCTGGATACAGCAAATCTGTATCTGGACTAGACTAGTTACCGGAAATGCGGGAAAATGTGGAAAGAAATATTACGCTGAGCTGTTACCTTAGCAGTCCTTCGTTTTCTGTCCTGTCCAGCCACTCGTCAGCCCTTTCGCTTCACTATTTTACTTTATTTTATCATGTCTTGTATGTAGGCGGTTTAGTGTAGCCACAAGTTACATTACGTTCACAGCATCAAGGCAGCGATTACTTGTGTGTTGTTCGTCACTCCGCACAGCACTATGTCTCATCTCTTTTTCCTATGCCCTTCTTATTACCAGAGGATTCCTTAACACAGTTTCTTGTACTTATTAGTTATACCAGTATATGCCTGTTTATATGTTCCAGTATGAAAAAAGTCCAATCAAAAAACAAAAAAAGTCTCCACAAAAAGGAACAAAGCAATTGTAATGTCAATTCACCAAAAGGACAAGTATTCTCCAAAGACAGGTTAAGAGCTTTGGGCCAGGAATCTACCAAGCTTCATCAGAACAATATAAATCACAAAACACAATGCTTTTATATGTAAAACAGCCAATCATTAAACCCTTTAGAACCTCCCCCTCATTTTTAATTAAAATTAACCCTTATGGGTTTGTAACAAATTTTTAAACATTATTACACTTCATAAAAGAACTATTGAACAACCTTAAAATTGCATTTTATGTTAAATATCATGTTTTCATAGTTAAGTAAAAATAACTTGTTTACATAAAAACCTTTCTCTATTAAAAATCTGGTTACATCTACAGTTTAGCAGCCCTTAACTTAAGAACACTGTTAATACTAATCTGTTCGTTCAGACCTGGGTTTTTTGCTGCATCCAATTTTATTTGCCAGAATAATTCCCTATATTCCAGTCTGCCTTCCCAACATCCACCCCTAGGATCTTGTATTACTTGTTTTAAAACATAAAATGCAAATTTACCATTGGTACAACCTTTGAAATGTCTACACAGTGCATTAGCTTCTTTCTCATGAGTTATGTCGTATAAATGTTCGCATACTCGTTTCCTCAAGGTTCTCTCCGTCTTCCCTATATAAAAACTTAAACATGCCTCACATGTAACCAAAATGCACTACTGTTACAATTGTAATGACCCCTGGATTTCAAATGCACACCCCTTGCATTTAAAAAAAACCTCTTCCTTGTCTGCCATATAAGCCCATTGATTACAAAATCCACACTCGTAAGTTCCAATTTTCTTGTTGTTACAATTCTGTCTATGCATCGTTACATTTTTTAGTACTTATTATTTGAAATCCAAATGTCATTACAATTATAAAAGTAGAGGAGTAGTGTATTTGGTTACATGTGAGGCATGTTTAAGTTTTTATAGTTTTTAACGTGAACAATTTCAGTCTCAGCCTGAGATAATGAGCATATGTGTATTCAGGCTGTGGTTGGCAAAGATTTATGAATCAGGGAGTATAACTTTGGGGACTCGTAGAGCATATATTTTTGGGGATGTGGAAGAAACCAGTGTCCCTGTGGAAAACCCAATGATTCACTGGAGAACATGCAAGCATCATACAGAAAATCACTGGAGGACAAGATTGACCCACAGAAGTACCACTGAGACACCATGATCTCCATTGTTTTATTTCTATTTCCTTCCTTTTGGACTTCTATAGCTTCTCCCTTGTCTAAAACAGTTGCATTTCACTCATCTTGGTTATTTGCTTTACTGATTAACTTTATAGATAAGCAAGCTGATTTGATTAAACTTCTGCAACATCCGTTGTGCCAGTTTTTTAACTAAAAATATATATTTATATGTATATATCTGCATTTTTCTTTTGAAATAAGTTTCGTAGATGTGTTTTTTGATGATTCTGCTTGGAAAGCAGTATGTTCCAATTACTTTCAACAAATTCCATGCTTCCAGAAAAGTTACTCATTTAGAATGGCAATGATAAATTATCAGCAATGACTATGAAGGAGTTAAAAGACGTCTTAACAATTGAAGGCATGCCAGTCTTGAGAAAACATGGCCTCTCCTCCCATAGGTGTACATTTGTGCGCATAATACATGCCCTATTTTATTTACTTTCAGAGATTTCATAGATATTTCAAGGTCACTGAGTCTTATGACCATTCATGCCTTGGTAATACCCTCCCTCACGCCACACCTTCTTTCCCCAGGAGAATCATGCCAGTCAATTTAGAGTAAACGTGTGGTAAAAGAAGTAAATTGTGGAAAACACGTTAAATATATTTAGGAAAAAGCAAATATTGTTAAAATTCTGTGACTCATCTGAGCCTGAAAATGTATGCATATGTCTGGAGAATATTGATCCGTGTGTTATTTCATAAAAATAGGTTAGTATGTGAGCGCTAAGATAGAAATCATAAATGTCTGAACTGTAATGGATTATTTTTATATAGCTAGATCACGGCCCAATTCTCAGATACGTTCTCCAAGTTTAGATCCCAATATTCATTTTATTCTTTCCTCCCCTGTAGCTATCAGCTGACGCCAGTTCCTCTCTTTCTTCCAGGGGCTACTGAATCCATTTTATTTTATGCCAGGGCCAACCCTAGCACAGCTCGAGGGTTGTAAGGAGATTGAGGATTCTACTGCAGCATTATGCCGCTTGCTGGGAAGTGTTCCTGTAAATCCCATTCCCTCTTGGCAGCCTTGGCATACGTGTGCCCGTAAGTCTCATTCTCTCTTGGCAGCCTTGGCATGTTTCTGACCAATATTCTTAGGCAGTCCCTGCACACTACTATACAAACTCAGGGGTCCCTCATTCATTTGTGCAGTATGGAGATGACCAGGCCTGTATATTGCATATTGAAATGAGCCATAGCTGCCTCCTCGCTGCCTGCCCCCTCAGGATGGCTGTGCCGACATCAACGTGTCACTCCCATCCTCTCCCTGCAGCCCCTCCAGGACCTTTGCTGCTAATCAAACACAGGTCATCTGGGGAGTAACTTAGGACTTTATTCAGATAGGAATATTGGGATGTAAGGTGCCTGTGTGCAGCACAGAAGGATAAAGACCAGGTCAAATAATGTTAGTGAGGTCAATAAAATGGTTGAAACATGCATGTCTACAGCTAGTGGGGTTTGGCTATATTGGACTGAACGTATCTATACACACACACACACACACATATATATATATATATATATATATATATATATATATATATGTGTGTGTGTGTGTGTATGTGTGTGTGTGTATTTTTGTATTGCTTTTTCATATTGTTTTACTGCCAGTTCTGGATACATCTTATCTATTGTTGTGTTTCATGCCTAGCAGTAATCTGTCCTCTGCAAAGGAGTTAAATTGTACTACTTGTGAATGCCGACCCAATGTTATACTAGTATGGTTGATGTATGCTTCAGGCAGCTTCTTAGCTGTAAATGTAATGAGCTGTAAACCACACTGAAGCTCTTATGCAAACTGTTTTTATGTCTTTAACCACTATTCAATACTCGAAAAGAAGAATATCAAGTCTCTAAGCCAGTTTTTATCACTGCACTGTTATGGCTAGCACAGCAATCCCACTGCTGTACCCTAGTGGTTGTAAGCAGGAACTAAACATTCATCCATACAGCTCTTTCTCTTATTTTGTGCCTGAGAAGTAAAAACTGGTTTATCTGGCATTTGAAAGATGGAGATCGGATATTAGAGTTTGTATTGAGTAACACAGCAGTTGGTGTAGCCTGGCCGTTATTACAGTGTTTAAAGGGTTGACGTATTGCATTATAACTCGTGTTGTCCTACATAGCCTCATCTATAGGCAGCCGTTAACCACAGGGTGTTCTAACCTGTTTCTAAAGTAATTTGTTAAACCTCAGTTTATAACTGCAACTGTACATTAGCTGGTTTTGCCTCCATAACCCTACAATCCTACTACACACTTTTTTGCTGATGTTAATGCATTGTGTAAAGCATGCCTATGACTTTTAATGTAAAGTATTCCTATGTACTGCACTGCTGTAGCCTAACAACTGTTGCGTTTTGTAGTCTATGCTCCCATTCTGTCTGAAGTTGTTAGTTTACCCCTACTGAATCCATGATTGTTTCATTCTCAATTTGACTTATGTGTCTGTTCAACCTAATATATCCCCCTGCCTTCCCTATTCTATACCTTCACTTCTGCTCAGCCCTCCCCTCTCTTTTTCTCACTACCTGTCCTTCCTACCTCTAACTTAGTCTTTTTTTTCTGCTTCAGCCCTGTAACAGTAAACGCACCCTCTGTTAACTCCAGCTGACCTGAAACTGTCCCAGACAGCACACCAGTGAGTGCTCCAAGACACTTCCAGATCCCCTCTTGTGAGCTGCGATTAAATGGGACTACACAGCTTTTAAAATGTAGGTCATAGCTGTACAGAGACAGCTATTTTCAATTACTCTGTTGTAAAGTTAAAGGAGTACACACTACTAGATGCGCCCTGGCACCCTTCTTCCCTTATCTACCCCCTCTGCTTTTGCTAGTTACAGCTCCAACATAGTCTCCCCTTCTAGTTTAAGTTCTAATGGAGCCCATATAGAGTCTCCCTTAAAGCCTAAATCTCCTAGCCCCAGCCCCTAACCTCCTCACAGTTACACAGCTAACAGAAAAATTCCCATCTTGCAACTAGGTAACTTTAACTTCCTGCCCAAAGGACTCTAACCTGATTGATTTTCTTGTTGCCTGGTCCGGGCCGTGGGTTTACCCACTCCGCTCGGGCTCACTTTGCTCCCCTACCGCCATTACCACCCACCCCAACTTCAGTTAAATTTATTCTCACCAAGGCTCCTCCTACCATTACTTCACACCCAATCACAGTTCTCCACATCACCATATACATTATTGGTACATTCCATTTACTAACACTCACAGCCCTCCTATCCCCACCCCCTTAGCCACATCTTACCGAAATACATCCCACTATTACTGCACCTGTCAAACTACATTCTCAGCACTCTTCTTTTACTAACTACTATGATCTACTTTCCCTTTATTATCCACCTCACCAAAATGCCATTTAAAAACAAACTCACACCTTACCTCTCCCTGCTACCCTTAACCCCCCTACTATACCTTACCTCCTTGCAATTTGTCTCCATACAGTACATACCCTCATCAACATCCTCCATTCATAAACTAACACCTAGATTCTTCTCCAATATTTCACCCAATCTATACCCTACATATAACATTCTCTGCTTTAGACAAAAAGTCCTCCCCACTAATATCAAAGCTCTTGCAAACTTTATCCCCCACCTTAGCCATAAAGTAACCAAGAAACAGGTGCCCACCACCATCTTGCTCAAACACTCCAAACTAATCTTAAGTGGAGATATCCACCCCAACCCTGGCCCTCCCTCCCCATCTACCACCTCACACTTCCGCTATAAGTCTCTAAACCTAACTACTACTAATCTGCAAAGCATTAGAAACAAAATCCCTGACTTCCATGCCTGGATAACACACAACAAACCCAACATTATTGACACTACAGAAACATGGCTAAAACCATACATCAAAAGCTCAGAATTTTTCCCCCTGGCTTTATCTGCCTTTGCAAAGACAGACTCCCCCAAAAAAGGTGGTGGGGTAGCTCTAATTTATCCCAGAACCTTCAACATAATCCCCTACAACTCAGACATACCCAACTTCACTACAGCCAAAATTTGAATAGCCTTCCTAAAAATTAATGAGAATAAAGCTTATGTATCATTGTTCTGTATATTCCCCCTGGTAATAACATCCCCATTCTAGAGGACATCCTAGCCTGGAGCTCCAATAACATAACTAAAGAAACAATAATCCTGGGTGATGTTAATATAAATTGGTTAGATTTCTCACAGCAACACCCCCCCTCCAACATCAATCTATATAACTACAACCAGCTTATCACCGACATCACCAGACCCAACAAAGATAACACCCATGGAACAATCCTGGATTGGATCATGGTCTCTGACCTAATAGGATTGCTACTACAGGAACCCTCCCAAATAGTATCAGTGACCATTTCTCAGCCTTTATAATATGCAAAACTACAGCTGCTATACACAAACATCAATACAAATATACTGGAAACTTAGCCCATTTCTCCCCTACAACCTTTAATGATTCCCTACAAAGCATCAACTGGGAACCCTTAAAAACCCTCCCTCTAGATAGTGCTGCACAATGCTTCAATGTCTCTTTCATTAATATTTTGAATAACTTAGCATCCCTGCCCGATTAAAATGCATAAAATCCTTACACACCCCATGGCTCACTAGAGCCACTAAACAGAACATGGTCAGCTGGAAGAAAGCCTGCAAGCTTTGACAAAAGCACACAAAACCTTCTGACCTCATAGCCTATAGACACCTCCGCAACCAAGTAAAATGCCAACTCATTAAAGATAAGAATTACTACCAAACTTTACAAAGCCAACACAAATGTAACCCTAAACACTTCTGGAGCTCAATCAACAACCTTCTACACCATGGATCAGAAACTAACCCCTGCCCTGACCCAGAAAAAAAACGTAGAAATTGCTGCATGTTTCAACACTTATTTTAATTGATATTATAGCTAATCTGACTACCAACTTCCCTCAAACTCTACCCCATCAACCCAACCCACCTGCTTCTGTTACCTGCCATGACCATTCTCCCAACTTCTCACTAGCCCCTATTCCAACAGCTGTGGTAAAGAAACTGCTTCTGAAATTAAAACCATGTAACAATGCCCCAACAACCTGCCTCCAGAATTCCTACAAAAAGCTGCATATTCCATTGCATACCCCATTAGCATACCTCTTAAAAGATCATTCCATGAGTCTTATGTCCCTTCTACTTGGAAAAAAGCTTTTATCCTCCCACTCCACAAAGGCAGTAACAACATAGATGTTGCCAACTTCCAGCCCATTGCCATCCTTTCCCCCATCTCTAAAATCCGCTGAAAATGTATCCACAGTCAACTCCTTAACTACCTTCTTAATGACAGCATACTATCTCCAACCCAGCATGGTTTTAGACCAGGCCACAGCACCACTACTGCGCTTATCTCCTGTGAATCTATCAATCGGGCCCGTGATGCCAGGAAACTTGCCTCCTCACTATTTCTCGATTTGTTCAAAGCCTTTGATACCATCTCCCACCATCTTCTTCTTAGAAAGCTATCCAACATAGGTCTCTCTCCCTCCACCCTAAACTGGTTTTCCAACTACCTCTCAGACAGACAACAAGCCACAAAATGGCTAAACTCCTTCTATCTATTCCTTACCACCAAAGGTGCTGCCCACGGGTCCATATTAGGCCCATTACTTTTCAGCATTTTCATCAACGATTTCCACGCTAGTCTCACTTAAGCCACAATCATCCAATACAGAGATGACTCTACTATCATCTGTACTGCCAACTCCACACAAGAACATCAGAAACTTACCCAAGCAGCCCTCAGCTCCACCGAATTATGGATGTCTTAACAACCATTTAGCATTAAACCCCCAAAAAACTAAGCTAGTATTATTCACCCCTAAGAAATCCAACTCCATTCACAAAGACAGTTTTTCCATTCACTCCCATGACAACACTTCAGTTGAGGTAGTCACTCATACCAAACCTCTAGGTGTCACCATTGATGAACACTTAATGTTCAACATGCACATTCATGACAACATTAAAAAAGCACACCAGAAACTTGGCATGCTATATCATCACAAAACTTACCTCAACTACTCTTCCAAACAAGCCCTTGCCTCCTCCTTCCTGCTCCCCTCCCCCAAACTACAAACATGCTATAATAAATTGCAAATAAAATTGCAAGGTTTGTCACAAATGGACAACACCTATCCCACCACTGCGCCTCCCTTAGATTACTGAACTGGCTAGAACTATCTCATCACCTCACTTATGTTCAACTAACTATGCCCATAAACTAATCCACAACACATCCAGCTGCCCAGCCCTTTCTAATCTAAACTATACCATCCCAATAGACCCCTCCGCTCTGAAAATCAGATGCTTTTACAGGTAGAGAAACCCAACCTTACCGCTGGTCACTGGCTCAACTCCTTTTCCACTGCTAAGCTATGGAACTCCCTCCCACCCTCACTGAGATCTACTAGCAATACCCTTATCTTTAGAGAGTCTCTGAAACGCTACGCCTCCTCCCACTGGCTATGTCCTTGTGCTCACTCCTCAGTGCCCGCTACCTGACCTTTATCTCTCCCTGCTCTACACCCAGTAGCTAGATATACTCAAGTATATTCCTTTTTCTTTGTTTAACCAAACCCCTAGGCAGTTTTAATCTGTTATTATTAATATATGTTTTTTTCTAACAAACTGTATATATGGCATTGTAACTTGAGCTTTATCAGCTTTTGTATCTGTACTTCTTCTCATTGTATGTATTGTACTGTTAGTTGTGCTTTATGAAATTGTATGTACGCACCTCTATGGAATTTTTGCACTGCAACTTGTGCTTTATCAAATTGTGTATGTATCACTGTGGAGCTTTTCTCCCCAGCCCTCCACTGAAAATGAAAATGGGCACTTTATGGCCCAGTGGACTTTCCTGATAAACAAATGCAATAAATAAATAAATTTTACACACACACACACATATATATATATATATATATATATATATATATATATATATAAAATTAAGTATATACCAATATGGCCACATTGACAGATATATAAATATATCTATCTGAATATGTTTATGTTTATGTATATATCTATACACACAAACACACACACACGTGTATATATATGGATCTACTTCAGTAGATCAAACTTTTACTAGTTCGAACCACATATGGCCGAGACCATATGTTCGAACTAGTAAAAGTTCAAACACTGACGTAAAACCACATAAAACCTACACCCCCCTGCAGCCCCCACATCCCCCTTACTTAAATATACCAACTCTGAGATCGCACTACATTGCGGAAATGGGAAATCTTCCTTTTCTGCTCTGTACGGAGATCTCCATTCAGTCAGATCGGACTTTTACAAGTTCGAACATATGGTCTCGGCCATATGTGGTTCAAACTTATAAACGTTTGATCTACTGAAAGGGATCCATATATATATATATATATATATATTTATACACATACATACATACATACACATATATACATTAGTATGATATGAATGACATGAAACATCAGCATGCATAATTATATGAAACATCAGCATGCATAATTATATGAAACATCAGCATGCATAATTATATGAAACATCAGCATGCAGAAACATCAAAGTGCATAAGCTCATTACATTGATTACCAGACATAAAAAAATGGCTGAAATTAAATTTGTCAATTAAAAAACTAAACAGTGCATTCAGATATAATTCATCTGAATACTAAGGGTCTTTATTAAGTAATTTGTAGTACCGGTGTTGGGCCAGTGACAGTTTCTATTGCATTTAAAAAGACTGTTTCTACTGGAGTGCAACTAAAACTAAGATGCTTGAAAATAAACTTGACATTTCATAATACTGTGTTTTTCTTTCTTTTCCTGGTTGTATTGCATTAAATCTGTGCACCAGTGTCATATTTCAAGCTGTTATTAAATATAATGCAGTAACTTTGATGTTATCTGTGTGATTCTTCTTCTACTAAATTTTTTTGCAGAACAAAACTAAAACCATGAGGAAATTGACTGAAATCAGAGTTCAGAGAAGGACGGCTACAGATCCATATTTAATGAGATTACAGGGGCAAGTGAAGGGCGGCCATGGTGGTGCAGCGGTTAGCATTGTCGCCTCACAGCAAGAGGTTCGCCGGTTGGGGTGCTTTCTGTGCGGAGTCTGCATGTCCTCCCTGTGGTTGCATGGGTTTCCTCCGGGTGCTCCGGTTTCCTCCCACATCCCAAAGACATGCAGTAGGTGGATTGGACATTCTAAATTGGCCCTAGGTGTGAGTGTGTGAATGTGTGTGCCTTCTGTGGAAGGTTGGGTGCCGGGCTGGCAACTCAACACCGTAAAACTCCACTGCCAATCATGAGCAGACAGATGATCCGCTGTGGTGACCCCTAACCGAGAAAAGCCGAAAGAAGAAGACGGGGCAAGTGAAATGTATTGCTAATGTATAATTAGCCCCAAAACTACCTCACCCTTAAAAAATGTCCAAAGAATATAACACAATACTTGTTAACTTTTGAACTCTACACAATGCAAGATAACTGCAAAAAGGAATGAGCAAAAATCCTCTCTTTCTAATTGACTGAAGATACTTTAAAGGCTTACATGGAAATGAGGGTACAGATTACTTGGACTAAGATAACCTGAAAAAGAACATTTGTATACAGCAGGTGTTACTCTTGAAATGCAAGCTATTAAATTTCACAGCTGGATTTTAATGCCTGTAGGACAGTAATACCTCAAATGCATAATCTTAACTACAGTTAGAGTCTGAGACCAATAGTAAAGCAGAAACTAAAAAAATGATTGCTGTTACAGAGTAGTGCCTGTTAATATGGATATAATAAAGTGATGCTAAAACTCCTTACTGTAGTTAAATATGTTCTAGTGAATGATACTTTAACACGGAAATTAGACTATCTAAACCTAATCAACAGTTAACATGTCAGAACTGTTGCTGAGCTAACGTTACAGGGGTAAGAAGAAAGGCCATGTAACCAGAATCACTAAAAGAAATGATGTTACTTCTAGGACTGCATAAATATCTGAACTGCATGATGACAGAAATTAATTTGTTACTTTAATTAAAGGTTGTATATTTACAAGTATAAACTAAGTAGAAAAAATGAGGGTGAAGGTTATTTGTGTTCATGAAGACAATAAGTAAATAAATAAATAAATATCCCCAAGCACCTACAGCATTTCAGACCATCTTAGGAAAATTTTAGTAGTACCTGAATAACCTGAACTAACCCATTCTTTTAAAATTGGGAAATATTTTTCCCTATTTAAAGCCCTGAGAAAGATGCCTAAAGAAAGACAATATTTAATGATCTTGCAGCAGAAAGATATGCAAATCAAAGAAGAAATCAACCAGCCAAGGATATTACTTAAAAATGAAAGTAGGATGGAAAGTGAGACCAAACCATGCTCTGAGACACTTAGAAATATCAGATCAAAACAAATGAAAATGAGTTAACCTAGATGCTGGCAAGTAAATTACTATATAGTATGGATAAATGTTAAAAATAATCCCAAGAATTATCCAAATCCTGAAATAAGAACACACCAGAACACTCAGTGCATTAAAATAGTCAAGTATGTCAGCAGTAGTACTGAGGAGAAGGCAATGGAAAGTACAGAGCTATGTGCAAACCAGCTGCCAACACAAAAATATAACAATGCAAGTACAGACCTAAAAGTGGAAGCTCACATGAGGCAGTGAAGCAATGATAGGCAATGAAGCAGAATTATGTGAAGAAAGGGCAGGTGCCTGTCCTGTGGCAGAGTAACTTTCAGGAAAAAAGCCAGTAGAAGGAAAGAAAATAATTGACAAGAGGAACTAGTCCACAGAGATTCCTTACTAAAAGAATATAGGGCGTAAGTAAAAGGCCCTATGCAGACCGCCTCAAGGCACTGTTCCTGTATTCTGTCTCCTACAGGCTTTTGAGGGGAGATCTATGCAGTGCATATAGGGCATTGTCAGATCCCACTCTGATGGACCTCATGCATATCCACAAAACAAACAGCACCCAAATTATCCATTCTAAACACTTAAACTTTGCCTGTGATATAAATAGGACCGGCTGGAGAGACAGGTATGTATCCCAGAGACTACCCCATCTATGGATCAGATCCCCATCCATGTGAAACAGAGTTCCTCCCTAACCAAATTCAAGTGCAACTTGGACAATTGAATGGGGAACAGGAAATTAATCCCTGGTTTGGCACCTATGTCTCTAATGGGTACAGGCAACCTGTAAATGGTTCATCTCCCAGGCCCCTGCTTGTAAATATTTCATCACCCAAACACCTGCTTGCATTTATCAAGGGTATCAGAACTTGTCAAGAGATTGGGGATGCATGGATAGGTTTAAAAAGGCCTTTGGGGTTATTAATCTAGTAAATACCTTTTGATTCAGTTTTAGGTTCATAGATTTTCTTACTAAAGGGGTACAATTCAAAAACCAAAATTAGGAGGTTTGCATAATGCTGCCAAACTGAAGCAGACATCCCTAAAAGTGGAACCTTTAAGCAGCGGGTATGCACCGAAAAGGAGAATTTAGCCAATAAGAAGGAAATTACTATTATACTGAAGGGGGAAGAAACACAATCTGGTGAGAGCCCTAACCTCATTTCTATTAATTTAAAGAAGAAAAATCATGCAAAGGGTGGCACTAGGCAACATATATGTGTGACTGAGGAAAAAAAGTAAAATTGAAGATAGTTTTTGTTCAAAGCTACCATTTGTAGAGGAAGGCTTAGATATGAAAGGACTTATGTATGTTGGAGAAGAAGCTGAACCATCCACTTCAAAAAAATGAGTAAGGAGAGTGATCCAAATTTAAAAGGTATAGAAGTGAGACATATTAATTTCAATACAGCTCAATGAAAAAGGTGATGCCTTTGTGAAATCATGAGAGAGTAAAGAATAGTGGGATATGATAAAAAGCAAGTTAAACCTACTTCTTATCCTTTACTTTGAAGTAAACAATATAGGACAGTAAGAGTAAAGAATAAATTGTGTAGTGTTAATAGTATCAAAGCTTTACCAGATATTGGTTAAAAAAACACCTTGGAATGAATAAAAATACAGACCATCAGCAAGATTTTGTTGGACAGAAATTATAAATAAAATAGAAAAAAATCTGTTCATTCTGTCCAGACTGTCAAAAAACTGCTCCACAACCTGGATTCACAAATACTTTGATTTTAATGCCTATATTAGATGTGCTGTTTGAAAACACTGCACCCTCCAAGTTTAAATCCTTTGTTCAGGTGTCTATGCAGCCTTTCTTCCAGTAAAGGCATGAAATCAATTTGGGTGGGGTCTTTGTGGGCACAGAATGCAGCAGCCTATATGTAACAAATAACAGGGATAGTGTTTCTACTCTGGTATCTAAAAGATTTTAGGTGAAATATGTTTTTCATTAGGAATCTTTGAGGTTTTTCCAGCTGCAGGATATGTCTGGCTAGGTACATGTGAAAGGGAGAACCGTACTCTGTAATTGGTGTAATTAGATTACAGCATACCTCTCAATTGTACAGAATTTTGCAGAATATCAAGATTTTTGTCACATATTTTTGGTCTGTTCCTCATAAAATGTGAAGTTTTCTGACAAATCATTGAGGCTTGCAGTCATTAATGACAGACTTTATATCCTTCAGGAAATAAAAGTACTCTACTCAATATCTTTCAACCTCTTAGTAGAAGAATTCTGGACAAAGCTGCAAATAATGGAGAGGGTACCCAAAATAAGGGAGATATTTTAAGTGTTGCTCTTACAAACTTATAAAGTTACTAGAATAAAGAGCCTTGCATTAACATACATCTCTGTGGTTGTGTGACAGTAGAGAGAGTACATTTAGGTAAGGGAGTGTTGGATGTGCAGGGGAGAGGACCTTGCCTCTGCAAAAACAGGTTTTGGAGGTATCCTTTGTGTTTCTGATACATTAGATATGATATGTTTTATCAAATACTAACGTAATCGAAAACGTAATAGTCGACTTGTAAATGTCAAAGTGCTAAAACTTCGAACATTTAATAAAAAGAAAAAAAACTACCCAAACAAACCATTTAAACACTGTAAGCAGGGGAACAAACCCCCCTACACCCTCTACACACCCCACTACTTAAATATACCAGCTCTGAGATCACACTATAGTGCAGATAATGGAAAACTTCCATTTCTGCACTGTATGAAGATCTTCATTGAAACATTCGAGGTTCTAGCACTTCAACATTTATGGGTCGACTATTACTTTTTCGATTATGTTAGTATTCGATAACGTAATACAGGCCACATGTTTACAAGAGTTTTTCCTTGTATAGTCTTATGAAAAATCATTTAAAGATAACATTGTCTTTTCCACTTTTTAATGTGCCTAAATATTCAGTAGCCATCATTCATCTATCATACAGAAAATTGCTACTTTCAAAACCCTTTAAGTGAGGTAAATGTGTTTTATGTAGCTAGAAAGCGGAGCAAAGATAATTAACTGCCACTCTGTCAGCTGCTACATCAGAAGAGAATAGCATATTTTAAGTGCTGTTCTGGATGTACACTGAAAGGTTAAGCAATGAAAGAGATGTAAAGTGATATACAAAGTTATTCATAGTCATGTCCAGTCTGCCAAAACATTGTCTCCTAATTATTAAACCATGACAGCGTCACCTTAGCATTACACAGTAAAATAAGCTTCTCATAATGTGCAGCAGAATATCTTATTTTGAATTCATTATTGCTGAATTTTCCTTCAGAAAAGAACACGAGTATTTAATTTCTTTCAGATGACTACTGGACTTGTAAGTAGATGAATAGACCCTTTAGTTTATGCTACAGTGGCTTGCGAGTATTGTTTTACAAGATATGGAGTCATTTCCCATGGCAATTCCACAGAATAAGAAACAAGAGAAAAATGCTAAAGCAGAATGAAGCAGGAAAGACAATAACAAAAGTGAAGAGCTGGACTGAAGAAAGGATTACCACTTCACTTTAAAAAGAGATAAAATATTTTTATTAATGGGCAAAATTAAAATGTTAATCACAAAATGCACAGTTAATGTTAGGCTTTTTCAGTGAACAGTTTGGATTGATGAGGTCACATCAGATATGATCAAGATGCTGGGTGAGACAGGGGAAAATGGCTCCTGAGGGTACTCAGACACATGAAGAGAAAGGCATACCCAGATGAGTGCAAGGCGTCTATATTATATTATCGTACGATGAAAATAGCGAATGCTATTTCATCGTACCGATAATATCTAAACAACAAAATATCGAACAAACGGAACAGCAAATTTTTTCCCAGGGAAAAAATTCGCTGCTCCATAAAAAAAAAAAAAAAAAAAACTTAAACACAAATTTAAGTGGGGGGCTTTGCCACCCATACCCTCCCTACTTAAATGTCCCAACTCTGAGATCGCACCATAGTGGAGGAAATGGAAAAGTCCCAAAGACAGCCCACCAAATTTTTTCCGATGTTCCGTGACTTTGCTATTTTGCCATTTCGACAGTATCGGATCGACTAAATAGCATTCGCTATTTAGTCCATTCGATACAGTCATATAGACCCGAGTGCAAGGTAAGCCTACCAGTCCCAGTGTACAAGGGCAAATGGGACATCCGCAACTGTGGGCAGCACAGAAGCATCAAAGTACTGTTACACTGCATAAAAGTTCTGGGGATGATTAATAAGTGAATATGCAGAGTAGTAGAAAGTAAGATGGGAGATGAGCAGTTTGGATTGAGATCAGGATGCAGCACAAATGACCCATTGTCTGCAGTGAGACAGTTGAGAAGAAGTTAGAAATAAGGAAAGAGTCCAACAGGGCATTCTTAAACTTGGAGAAAGCATATGACAAGGTCCCAAGACAGCTGATTTGTGCAGTCATGCAGTAGTTCAAAGTCCCAGAAATGTTAGTAGAATTAGTATTGGCTACGTACAAGGACCCACTGGCACAAGTATGAACAGTGTTTGGTCTCACTGAGGGGTTCCCAGTGGGAGGGGGTGTGCATCAGGTTTCAGCTCTGAGCCCACTACTGGTCATACTGGTGATGGGCTACATTAGCAAACAGGTTGGAGAGGACAAAACAACACAATTGCTCTATATAGACAATGTGTCATTACTGGCAGACTATGAACAAAAACTTCAGCAAATGATAAAGGAATGGAATGCAACACTGAAGGCACATGGGATGAAAATGAGTACAGATGAAACAGTTGTATTGTCCGCAAATGGGGAAATCAGAAGAAGCTAAGAACTGAGAGAAAAGGAAAAATAGTGGAACAGGTTAACAACTTCAAATATCTGGAGGGGTGGTTGAGGAGAAGTGAAATAATACTGATTAATATATCTATGTTTATACCTCTGATTGAATTCATCTGGAAACCAGCTAAATTCCTTCTTTTATGTATATATTCTGTATATATTACTCTAATCACTATGTGTAACACTGTTTCTACTTCTGTAACAATTAGTGTTTAAATTTTTTCTGTATCTATGTGCTTGTTGGAGCTTTTCTCCCTGGGCCTCCACTGAAACTGGGCTCTTCTAGGCCCAGTGGACTTTCCCAGTAAACAAATGCAATAAAATAAATAAATAAATAAATATAATCTGAATCAGGAGGTCAAAGTTAGAAACAAAGGGGCAGTAGCCAACTGGCCCTATCAAGGGTAATGTATGACATGACAAATGAATGCCAAAGACCTGTAACACTCAGGCATGACTGTAAAAAAAGGTAGGAGAGTGGCACTGAACTGACAGAGATGGTGACAGCTGACACAACATCCTAACCCCATGCAGAAAATGAGAAAAAGAGGTTTATGAGGATGATGATATCCAGTTAAAACTAATACTTAGGTTCATATGTTCATAGGTTCATACTAGGCTATCTGCCCTAGGGCATTTACAAGCCTAGCCAGAGTGTGTTTGGCTTTCGCCACCCATTTTAAATTAATTTTGCTATGCCCTTTTTCGAGGTTAGTATACTGTGCCTCCGTCTAACAGTGACACAGAAGTGATACCCGGGGTAAACCTACGATCTCCCATCCACTCATCAAGATTCCTCTTGAAGAGAGTCAATGAGGGACTCTGCCTAACCTGGACTGGGATTTTATTCCAGAGTGAAGGGAGCCTCTGGGTTATGAATCTGTCCCTCCAGCATGTCCTATTTATTTCAGTGCTGACGTTCAAGTCTCTCAAGCACGTAGCTTGATGGGATTTGGATTTTCTGAGGTGCAGCATGTCCATTAATTCCGGGTTGGACATGGCTTTATACGTCAGGCACAGATCGCCTCTGAGCAGGTGGTATGCCACTGAGTAGAGCTGGAGTTTCTTTAACCGGGCAGCATATGGCATATGTTTGAGCCCTATGATCCTCTTGGTGAGGTACTTTTGGGGTCTTTCCAGTTGCTGCAGGTGTCTGGTAAGGTACATCCCAAAAGGGGATTGTACTCAATTATGGGCCTGATGACGGATGAGTAAAGAGGCATGATGACCTCCCCTTATCTAGATGTGAATCCCTTCATGATTAGGTGGGCTATATAAAATGTTTTTCTAACCACTTTGGCTACGTGGTTGTCAAATGAGAGATTGCTATCAACTTGGGTCCCCAGGTCCCTAATTACTTCTTCTGTACTTAATGGATTACTACCTATGTGGTAATTTGTGGGCACTTTGTTTTTGCCAAAGGGGATGACTATACACTTTTTGGCGTTTAGCTTGAGGCCATGGCTCTGGCACCAGTTGTCTGTTTCTATGAGGCCCTTTTGGAGGATGCTTGTGGCAGCTGGAGAGTCGATTATGGTGCCCAGTTTGCAGTCATCTGCGAACTTAGTCAGCCACAGTCCTTCCGTGTTGGCCTGTACCTCCAAGAAATATATACCGAAAGAGAGAGGTCACAGGACTGAGTCTTGTGGGATGCCACTTGCAACTGGTTTGGAGTCTGACATGGATCCAGCAATTCTAACCATGTGGGTTCTGTCCTTGAGCCAGTTTGCAACCCATCTAGTGACATAGGGGTTTATATTTAAGCTAGTGAGCTTATCTATAATGCCCGAGTGGGGTATTGTATCGGAGGCTTTTGCGAGGTCCAGGTAGGCTGTGTGGACCACCTTCCCCTCGTCAATGGCCTTGGTGACTGTTTCAAAGAAATCAACCAGGTTTAAGAGGCAGGATCTGCCCTTAACAAAGCCGAACTGGGTAGGATCCAGTGTCTGTAGGTCCCCAATGTCTTTATTTATGAGGTCCATGATGATCCTTTCCATAGCTTTGCAGACCAAGCTAGTCAGGCTTATGGGGCGATAGTTTCCAGGATCCGTTGAGGCACCACCTTTGTGGAGAGGGACCACTGTTGCTGTACGCCACTCTTTGGGTACATATACTGTAGTAAGGCTGAGATTGAGCAGTAGTTTTATGTTTGGGTTTAGCTCTTCTTGGAGTTCATGTAGGATGCAGCCCGGGACACAGTCTAGTCCCATTGATGCTGTGTTTTTTGCTTTGGAGAGGGCAGCTCTTACCTGAGCATCTGAGATGTCAGGGGGGCAGCACTCTGCTGGGATAAATATTTGCCCTTTTGGTGGGGAGGGGGGGAGAAGTTTGCGCTGAACCTGTCAGCTAGGATGTTGGCAATGTCTGTGGGTTCGGTGTATTTTTTGTCATTTTGGACTAATTCTGAGCATATCTGGGAATTCCCACCCAGGTTACTAACATAACTAAAGAAAGCCTTGTGATTATCCTTAGTGTCCTGTGCAATTTTTCTCAAGCTGGCCTTAGACGATTTTATGAGTGTCCGTAGTTTTTTGCTAATACTGATCAGAGATGCCTTCCCTTTTTGGGATTTTGCTCTATCATGTAGTAACTTCCTCCTTCTATTGTATAGTTTGTTTATGGCTGGGGTTCACCAGACAGGACGTCTGCCTTTGGAGGATTGGGTCTTGGTTTTATTTGGGATTGCATGATCCATGCATTCCTGAAGGTGTTCATAGAATGCGTTTATAAAGGATTCTGCAGTCTGGGCCATATTTTCCACAGGCCCAGGGGCTTTGAAGGATTCCACCTCGGTTTTGAGGAGTGTGAAATTTGCTTTAGAGAAGTTTTTCACTGTGGTTTTCAGGGCAGGGGGTGGAGTCGGGATGTGAATATCCAGTGAGATTAGTTTATGGTCTGATCTTACCAGTGAGGGATACACTTCTGGTCTGGAGCATAGAGTCCCCATGTTGGTGATGATCAGGTCCAGTATGTTTTCCCTCTTGTGGGAGTGGTAACAAGTTGTTCCATAGCATTTGAGTTTATAAATTCTAGGAACCTTTGGGCTAGGGCGTTGGAGCTAGAGTAATGCTCCCATTCTATGTTTGGGTAGTTGAAGTTGCCCAATATAATGGTGTTTGGAGAGACCTTCATATTTTCCAGTGTTCTCAGGAAGGCCAAGTGGGGTTCCTGGGTTTGGGAGGGTGGTCTGTAGCAGGCTATAAACTGGAAGGCAGTTTTACCCACTGTTAGTTGCACATGGATATTCTCTGATGCTTCGTGCTGTGCCACCAACCTGGAGGTGTGGGTATCTTTGACGAATATTGATACTCCCCCTCCTTTTGTGGTACGGTCCAAGTTTTGGGGCCGAAAAGCATGGTATGAGGTATAACCTGGTAGTGCTGGGGTGCTCTCGGGAGCCTTGAACCAGGTTTCTGTTACTGCACAGATATCGATGTTCTCCATGCTAAGGAGAGTTTTGAGTGCGTGCATCTTGAGATTTAGACTTCTGGCATTGAGTAGCATTACTCTTAGTTTCTTATCCCTTGTGATACCTATGGAGGTGGGTTTGTCTTTTGAGCCTTGCCTAAAAAGGCACTATGGGGTAGCAAGAGCCTTTGCCAATATCCAAAAGCCCAGGGGTGACAGGTGCAAGCCGTCCCTAGCGAAGCATCATGGCTTGTCGAGCATGTCATCCCAGGCTGACAGCCATTGGATCCCCTTTGAATGACACCAATACTTAAGCCAATTGTTGAAATTGATCATCTTGTCTTCATATTGTGGCATCATTCTTGGTGAGGGTAAGATGCTACTCAAGGTCAGGGTCATACCGGCCTGGGCTACATGCTCAGAGAGCTCCTCTATGTCTCTTTTCATGTAGTCCAGGGAGGTACGTCTCAGGTCATTCACACCAGCATGGACAATGACTGAGTCATAGTTGTACTTGCCTTGGAATGACCTGAGTGCTTGTGTTATGTGGCGGATCCTAGTGCCCGACAGGCAGCTCACCGTGACCTTCTCCTTGTTCAGCCTGGTGAGCAGGACGTCAGTGTGCCTGATGATAGAGTCACCTATTACAAGTGTATCAGGTGTGTTGTTTAGCCTTAAGGGCTGTGACTGTTCGGCACACTGGCTTTGTGAGCTATGTGTTGCACGTGTTTTGTTTTGGGGTAGCGGTTGCTTGGGTGTCTGCTTTGGAAGTCTGCTCCTTAGGCAGATTTTTATTTAGAGCCTCCGAGTATGTTTTTGTGTGTTTATGTGTTTGGTTTGCTGTCGTGGTAGGTCTATGTGAGACTGGATGAATGCATCCAGTGTTCAGTTTCTTTTCACAAGAGTGGGAATAAGATAGAATTTGAAAACTACCAACACAGTGATGCATGAAAACATATTGACAGAAACCAAAGTTATAGGGTGGATGACTCAGGGGATACAAAAAGAAGTCTTCCATCACAGAAATGGTGATGGGTTATTAGAATAGCTTTCCTGAAAAGGTGGGCATCTCAAAAGCTCAAAAGCAGTAACAGAATTCAAGAATATGAAACAGACAAAAAGCAATTCTTACCAGATGTATGGGGGGGGGGGGTTCTATTCTTTTTTTTTTGCATGCATCATTATTAAATTGCAGTAGTAAACACAGGTATACATGCACCAATAAAAAAGAAAACAAAATGTAGAAATATTTTAGAAATAACCCATGATTAGGTATAGATATCATAGGATTTACTCATGGTTGGTGTGGTTTGATCAAGATGGTGAAGCTCAAAGAATTAGATGAACCCAATGTGGGTAAATCTTGTGATACCTACATCCAGGAGTGACTTTTTGCTGTTATACAATGGCATTATTTAGGAAAGAAATTACTTACCTTTATTAAATATTGTCTTTGTATGACGACACTTTTATGCTTGTATAATGACACTTTAGTGTTTGTATAGTGACACTTTAGTGCTCTTCCACCTTTTTCATCATTTAGTGATGTAGTGGTGCATGCATAACGTATGTAGGTACCCAAAATTACACAGTACACAATTGGTCACTTGTTTCTCTCTCTTTTTTTTGTGTGTGTGTGTGTGTTTTTAAAAGTGGAATGTTTCAAATTACCAGAATCATTCATGATTTACAAGTATATTTAAAATTTACAAGCCACACAGGCAAATACATGAGAAAAATGAGGAACATTTTGCTAAAGTCAAGACAACTGAGAGGTTAGTTGGTATTAGGATCCTGTCTAACAACTGCTAAAGAGATGGTTTAATGTACTATAACACTTATTGTTAGACTGACAATGTATCTGTAACATTTAATTAGGATCCTGTCTAACAACTGCTAAAGAGATGGTTTAATGTACTATAACACTTATTGTTAGACTGACAATGTATCTGTAACATTTAATTAGGATCCTGTCTAACAACTGCTAAAGAGATGGTTTAATGTACTATAACACTTATTGTTAGACTGACAATGTATCTGTAACATTTAATTAGGATCCTATTTAACAACTGCTAAAGAGATGGTTTAATGTACTATAACACTTATTGTTAGACTGACAATGTATCTGTAACATTTAATTAGGATCCTGTCTAACAACTGCTAAAGAGATGGTTTAATGTACTATAACACTTATTGTTAGACTGATAATGTATCTGTAACATTTAATTAGGATCCTGTCTAACAACTGCTAAAGAGATGGTTTAATGTATTATAACACTTATTGTTAGACTGACAATGTATCTGTAACATTTAATTAGGATCCTATCTAACAACTGCTAAAGAGATGGTTTAATGTACTATAACACTTATTGTTAGACTGACAATGTATCTGTAACATTTATTTAGGATCCTGTCTAACAACTGCTAAAGAGATGGTTTAATGTACTATAACACTTATTGTTAGACTGACAATGTATCTGTAACATTTAATTAGGATCCTGTCTAACAACTGCTAAAGAGATGGTTTAATGTACTGTAACACTTATTGTTAGACTGACAATGTATCTGTAACATTTAATTAGGATCCTGTCTAACAACTACTAAAGAGATGGTTTAATGTACTATAACACTTATTGTTAGACTGACAATGTATCTGTAACATTTAATTAGGATCCTCTCTAATAACTGCTAAAGAGATGGTTTAATGTACTATAACACTTATTGTTAGATTGACACTGTATCAGTAACATTTAATTAGGATCCTGTCTAACAACTACTAAAAAGATGGCTTAATGTACTATAACAATTATTGTTAGACTGACAATGTATCTGTAACATTTAATTAGGATCCTGTCTAATAACTGCTAAAGAGATGGTTTAATGTACTATAACACTTATTGTTAGATTGACAATGTATCAGTAACATTTAATTAGGATCCTGTCTAACAACTGCTAAAGAGATGGTTTAATGTACTATAACACGTATTGTTAGACTGATAATGTATCAGTGACATTTAATTAGGATCCTGTCTAACAACTGCTAAAGAGATGGTTTAATGTACTATAACACTTATTGTTAGACTGACAATGTATCTGTAACATTTAATTAGGATCCTGTCTAACAACTGCTAAAGAGATGTTTTAATGTACTATAACACTTATTGTTAGATTGACAATGTATCAGTAACATTTAATTAGGATCCTGTCTAACAACTGCTAAAGAGATGGTTTAATGTACTATAACACTTATTGTTAGACTGATAATGTATCTGTAACATTTAATTAGGACCCTGTCTAACAACTGCTAAAGAGATGGTTTAATGTACTATAACACTTATTGTTAGATTGACAATGTATCAGTAACATTTAATTAGGATCCTGTCTAACAACTGCTAAAGAGATGGTTTAATGTACTATAACACTTATTGTTAGACTGACAATGTATCTGTAACATTTAATTAGGATCCTGTTTAACAACTGCTAAATATATGGTTTAATGTACTATAGTACTTATTGTTAGACTGACAATGTATCTGTAACATTTAATTAGGATCCTGTCTAACAACTGCTAAAGAGATGGTTTAATGTATTATAACACATATTGTTAGATTGACAATGTATCAGTAACATTTAATTAGGATCCTGTCTAACAACTGCTAAAGAGATGGTTTAATATACTATAACACTTATTGTTAGACTGATAATGTATCTGTAACATTTAATTAGGATCCTGTCTAACAACTGCTAAAGAGATGGTTTAATGTACTATAACACTTATTGTTAGACTGACAATGTATCTGTAACATTTAACCTACTAGGCTAATATTTTAGTTTTTTCCTGTATGTATTTTCTGATTTATTTCTACACATTTTATATATTTGTCATGAACTTTCAATTACTATGTTAACATCTCATACTGGAGTGTTACTTTCTTTCTTTGTTTTTTGTCAACGTCCTTCTCTGTATTTTTTGAACTTTTGTATGTGGAGCTTTTCTCCCCGGGCCTCTGCTGAAAATGGGCTCCTGGCCCAGTCAGACAATCTGGGTAAGCAAATGTAAAATAAAATAAAACAGTAAGTTTAACTGCAGTACTATTGGTCAAACTATTGGTAACTAATTATACCTTTCCACTCTCCAGAGGTTTGCAGTACACCCTGAGATTTCTCATATTTTGCTTTGCGTTTTGTAAAAAAAATATGTGTAGGTGGTTTTAACAAGGATATCCCAACAGAAACTGCATAGCTCAACAATACTTCATTTACTGGACTTATTTCTAATAGGATATTTCCATTTTATAATTGTCATGCTGATTAGGCTGCCCAATCAGCTTTCATGTTTTTGAATACTAATGAACACTTAATGTATAATTCTCACTGTTTTCATGCAATATGCATATATATATATATATATATATATATATATATATATATATATATATATATATATATATATATATATATATATATATATTAACAAGTATCAATAAACCTAAAGGAATAAAAAATGGATAAATAAAAATTATCATTTGATCCAACATTACATAAATTGCTCAGTTTCTGCCCTCCCTTAAATCTAACCCCTTCTCTTCCACCTGAACATTATTCTGCATTATTCCCATAAATTATTTTTATTTTTGTTTAACTTGCTCCTTCCCCATTCCCATTTCCAGTTCTTTTAGGGTACACTACAATTGGTCATGTGTTAGTAGTTTGCAACACACTTGCTCACTTCTAAATGCATGAAATACCAATTTCTCTAACTCCACTCGCCAAAACTCTTGTAACTGCTTAGCCCCCCCAACACCTAACCCTATAAAAGTGGATAACCCTATGAGAACCCTAATTCTAAAACTAAACCTGTCACCCACTCCATAACCCAAGTCCACAATACTTGTCCTAAAATCTACACCCCCTCCCTAACCCTAAGGTCCCCAATCACTCTATAAATCTAAAAACTCCATGTCCTCTCCCTAAAACTAAAACTTTCTTCCAGCTCTCTAACCCTAAAACTCCCCTTGTACTCTCTAAATCTAAAACTCCCTTCTTGCTCCCTAACCTTAAAAGCCCCCTGCCCATCCCTAAACCTAAATCTCCCTCCCACTTGCTGCCCACTCCTCCCATTCCCTCTCCACAACTGTCGCACTTACCTCAGTTGAACTCAAATAATTTGTTCAAGAAAGGTATGGCAGCTGCTTGCCCAAACTCATATTTAAGTTTGGGCACAAGAGGCAGCCTACACAATCTAGAAGAAACGCAGCCTATACAATCTACAAGATACGCAGCCTACATGAGCTACAAGATAAGCAGCCTACATGAGCTACAAGATACTTGAGTCCCTAACTTCAAGACAGTGTTTGTAAACACTTGAGACTTATGTGCTTGTAGTAGAACCTTTTTTTTCCCTTTACAATATTCAGTACTTCATTTATAGTTGGTTTCAATTTTGATTTCCATTTTCTAGTGACTGCTTTTTTGACAGCCAGTAGTAGTAAGCTTAGTAAGGCCTTACTATTTCTTCGCAATTCAGATATCATGTCCCATCTCAAAAGAATCATTTCTTTAGTTACAACCATTTGCTCCCCAACATTTCTGACAAAGTACTCTGTCATGATTTTTTTTAATCTGCCAAACTGTTACGGTCAGCAAAACATGCTCCCAATTACCTCTCTGTTTTGCTGAATAGATATGCAATTGATCAGATAAGTTGGGCCAAATAATCTTTAGCTTCTATTAAAATCAATATTGCTATATATATGCATTCACACACACACACACATATATATATATATATATATATATATATATATATATATATATATATATATATATATGCACCTTGTTAAAATGACAGGTTTTTGTGATATAAAAAAATGAGACCACAATAAATCATTTCAAAACTTTTCCCACCTTTAATGTGACCTATAAACTGTACAATTCATTGAAAAACAAACAAATCTGTTAGGGGAAAAATATAAAAAATAAAAAACGTACAATACACTGGTTGCATAAGTGTGCACACCCTTAAACTAATACTTTGTTGAAGCACCTTTTGATTTAATTATAGCATTCAGTCTTTTTGGGTAGGAGTCTATCAGCATGGCACATCTTGACTTGTCAATATTTGCCCACTCTTCCTTGCAAAATTGCTCCAAATCTGACAGATAGCGAGGGCATCTCTTGTGCACAGCCCTCTTCAGGTCACCCCACAGATTTTCTATAGGATTTAGGTGTGGGCTATGGCTGGGCCATTCCAAAACTTTAATTTTCTTCTGGTGAAGCCATTCTTTTGCTGATTTGGATGTATGCTTGAGGCCATTTTCATGTTGAAAGGTGAAATTCCTCTTCATCTTCAGCTTTCTAGCAGATGCCTGAAGGTTTTGGGCCAAAAGTAACTGGTATTTGCATCTGTTCATACTTCCCTCCACCTTGACTAAAGCCCCAGTTCCAGCTGAAGAAAAGCAACCCAAAGCAGGATACTGCCACCGCCATGCTTCACCATGGGGATGGTGTTCTTTTGGTGATGCAAAGTGCTGTTTTTGCGCCAAATGTACCTTTTGGAATTGTGGCCAAAAAGTTCAACCTTGGTCTCATCAGACATTAACACATTTTTCCACATGCTTTTGGGAGACAATGTATTGTTTTGCAAATTTTAGCTGGAAAACGCACCAAAGAAAGAGGCAAAAAGGTGAAGTGAAAAAGAAGATTCCTTTAATCCATACGAAAACTTGTGTTCTGGTACCTCGGCAATTCGCCTTCAGTGGAACACTAACCATATACACACATCTTCTTTTTATATTCTCATCAATTAATTCATTAAATAATTATTACATTCGTCATTATTCAATTAATGCTTCAAATGCACTTTAAACATATTTCATTCAAACACAATTGCCTAACAATATGGTGGCTTTAATGAGGATGAAAATGACTTGTTGTTGGAATGGAGACAGGCGGCACAAGAGTGTTGCTTAAATTGGTTAAAAATCCTCATTAAAAAGAATCAGAGATACCGAAATTTTGCATGCAAAAATTACTTCTTTACAGCAAGAATTGACCAGCAGAACTTCATCTACAGTCTTTCAAATGAATTTTAAGAACATTAATGAAAAGTTAGTTAAGGTGGAAAAGGATGTCATGGCTAGGAAGAAATCCAAGCTTAATCGGGACATTAAGGATTATGAGAGAAACAAAGTCTATAATTGGCCACGGAGGGGGCATCGCTTTCCTCGGAAGTATCAGAAACGCTCAACGGGAAGTGAGGAGGTGTCGTCATGTTCTTCAGTTGAAACTGGCACGAGTCCTAAGAGCGTTTCTTTTGAGAACATTGCAGTGGAAGGGCTAAATGGAGTTGCTGAAAGTCAGAAAGGTGAACAAAGTAATCGTAAGTTTTACCCTAATGTACAGACTAGATCTGGAAGAAATCAGGGTAAAACGATGCGTACTTCTAACGCTCTGTCAAAAAACTAAAAGTAAGTTTTTCAAGCCCATTAGTACTAAGGGTACTGTCTGATTGCAGTCGTTTGACCAATGATTGTTGTGAGACTCGTTTTGAGACTTTTTTGGACAATAATAACATAATTGCATCTGAAAATGTTACTGATGGTTCTGTTGATGTTACTGCTGATACTGATAATTTTATTGACAATAACCTGAATGTAGTAAACCTTTCTGAGTTTTGTCTGTCTGATGATACTTTCAATGTTTTGTCAAAAGGTACAAAGTTCGTACCTACTAAAATGCCTTTGCTTGCGGACTTATTAGTAGATGTTAAAAAATTTGTCTGCAAGCTTAATCTAAAAGTATATTTTCCTGAACGTCAGAAGTGTCTTCAGATTGAGGACAATGGCGCACCAGATGATGAATTAATGAACTTGAGTGTATATGATTATGATGAAACGATGTTAAATGAATATGATGATAGATATGATGAGGTTGTTTCTGGGGAAGATTTATTTATTTATTTGCATTTGTTTAACCAGGATAGTCCATTGGGCCCGAAGAACCCGTTTTCAATGGAGTCCTGGGGAGAAAAGCTCCACATACAGATTACACAAGGATGAGGATATACATATACATTACATTTGAGTTAAACTTTGTACAATGCATGTGATTAAACATGTAGAGAGAGCTAAAAAACACAGGTTATATGGGCTATGCTCTATATATATATATATATATATATATATATATATATATATATTTTTTTTTTTTTTTTTTTTTTTTAGGTTAGGATATTAACCCTTGTGTGGTAGATAGTTTTTGGGGTGGGGGTTATGGTCATATTGATGTTCCGTGTTTTTCTAATAATAGTACTTTTATTCCTCCCAAATGTTCGCTGGCTATTAATGCATTTGAACATGTTGGATGTTCTTGCATTGAGAAAGCATACAAAGAATTTTGTAGAAAAAACAAAACATTCAATTTGAAGAAATCTGAATGGATGACTCTTAAGTAGCTAAGGACAAAATTAGATAAGATAATTATTAAACCAGCTGATAAAGGGGGTAATTGGGTAGTAATGGACACTGAGAAATATGAATGTATTGTTAATACTTTATTGGAAGAAGACACATATGTTAAGTTGAACTATAACCCCTTGAAGCAGTACTCTGATGAGCTCATCGAATTATTAGAAAAGGGAGAAAGGTTGGGCTTTTTTACTAGTAAGAACATCAAAAAGTTAACTGTCATGGAACCCCGTCACCCATACATCTATATAATTCCTAAAATTCATAAGAGTCTGACTAGTCCACCCGGGAGGCCTATAATTTCTGGTATAGGCTCCTATGTTGAAAGGGTGAACAAATTTTTGGACTTTCATTTTAAAAAGTATTTGCCCAAAGTGTGTTCACATGTAAGAAATACCCAGGATGTATGTCAAGCATTATGTGGGGTGGAATGGAAACAGGATTATTATTGGGCAACAGTAGATGTCTCATCCTTATATACTAATATTAATAAGAGATGGGGTTTAGAAGCAATGCAAAAAATGATGGGTGAAGGACCTCGTACTATGTTCTTGCTATGTTTATTAGAATTCAGCCTTACACATAATTATTTTATGTGGAATAAAGATTTTTTTTCTACAGGTTAAAGGAACGGCTATGGGTGCAGCTTTTGCACCCACTTACGCTGTTATATATATGGGCAAATTTGAAAAGGAATTCATGTTTCAGAGTAATTTTTTTGTGAACAATGTTGTCTTTTATAGACGTTATATTGATGATCTTATTTTTATTTGTAAGGGTGAAATATCTTTGTTTGAACAGTTTATGATACATTTGAATGAAAACACACATGGGTTAAAATTCATTGCACAAAGTTCATTACATAATCTTTCATTTTTGGATGTGGAATTCTATGTAGGGAAGGATAATTTGATACAACATAAACCATTTAGGAAATCTACAGCGGTGAACAATTTTTTACATGCCAGCAGCATGCATCCACCCCATTTGATTAGGGCATTACCAGAAGGGGAGTTTAAAAGAATCTTAAGGAATACTTCTGATCCTGAGTTATGGGAAGGAGTCTGTGATGAAATTCTCACTAGACTCATATCAAGAGGGTATGATAGTATGGTACTCTCAGCTATTAGGAATAGGTTGTGTAGAACTAAAGTTTTTGGAAGGGGTAGATATTATGAGAAGTGTCTCCATTCGTTGGTTGCATTGACACAAGATAAGATATTTTTTGTTTCTAGATTTTCTAATTTTTCAATTGTGGTGGAAAAAATTCTGAAAGAATTTTGGCATGTTGTTTGTGATTACCTAAATGTAGGTCATTTGTTTCCTAGACATATAACATTTTCTTACAGTAGATATCACAATTTAAAAGAATTGTTGAACAAAAAATTGGAATATTCTACTGATGCGAATGTTGGCATGCATTGTTGTGGGAGCTGTTTGGTATGTGAGAGGGTAAAAAACATGCATGGAATGAAAATAAATGGCAAAAAATATTTGGCATTTGAGAAATTTGACTGTCTGTCATCTGGGGTGGTATATATTTTAGGATGTGATTGTAACATGCCTTTATGGTATATCGGACAGACTACCAGGAGGGTTAAAGTGCGTATTGTGGAGCACTTGGGGGACATTAGGAGGGGAAATATGGAAAGTCCAGTAGCTTCTCATTTTATCAATGTACATAATGGGAACATTGATGTTTTTTCTTTTTTTTTTTCAATAATCATTTTTATTGTTTTGCAAAACCATTATACATTTCACACACTATTTACATTATGTACAATATTGCTTCCAATGTTTTAGTTCCATTTTGAATTTCCCTATAATACATTAAGAATAAATATCATTTTAACCAAGTACAGGAAAATAAAATCACAAAAAATTAAACATAAAAGCATCTACAATAGACAATTATAAACCAACTCAAGCCAATAATTTGTATTATTTATACATTTTCTATCTAATCCAAGAATGTGTTGGTACACATACAGAATGTCCTGACGGAAAGTGGAGAGGAACCGCCAAAAATAATATTAAAGATTTGTTCCCAAATTTTTATGCTGTTTATACTTTTCTTATTATTTCTAATTAACAATTTGTGCGCTAATATATGCTTAATCGCTAACAGCCTGAAATTTTGCCACGACACCTGTGCTGGGTTCAACCAATTCGTGGCTATATATAATTTCATTAGTAAACTAATATTCATAATTACAATCTTTTTTGTTTTGTCCAAATTCTCTGGTGGAATATGTAGAATCAGAAATTCCCAGGAGAGTGTTGAGTTTTGGTAACCCATTTTTTGTAGTTGTAACTTTAAAGAATTCCATAATTTATAAATGTACTTGCAACTCCAGAACATGTGTAACAGGTCTGCTGTCTGATCTACACACTGTGGACATTTAGGTGACTTTTTTGAATCAAATTTATGAAGTGTTAGATGGGTATAATATGCATTGTTAAATATCATCAATTGAGTAAAGACCAGTTTTTGAAGTGATACGGATTTTAATGTTAAGTTAAACGCCTCTACTATTTTACTGTCGTCTAGGGATGGCAATTTCTCTCTCCAGTATTTCGATAACAGAATATGATTATTATATTTTCTCTCTTTTGCCATTTTATACGCTGAGGATATATATTTTCTATCTTGTTGCAATGCTTCCCACAGATGACCTGAAATAACTAGTTCCTCTTTTTTAATTACAGAACTGGTAAAATAATTTATGGCCAAATCTTTTAACTGCCTCATTATAATGGAACATTGATGGTTTTTCATTTAGTGTATTGGCTAGGCCCCATTTATGTGTAGGGAATTTTAAGACTGCATTAAGCAGGTTAGAACACAGAATGAGTTTAGGATACCATACACTGTATCCCAGAGGAATGAATTTAGAGAGTGGACTTGTAGTATAAAATAGAGTAATTTTGGAATAGTTTATGTTATATTTATGAAATTTGAATATTTGAATGCATTTATATGTATTTAAATGCTTTATGTATTTAATTTTTGTAATGCATATTTGGTAAATAATGAGTTGGCTTTTTTCACATAATGTTAAATAATTTGTATAAAATGTTAAATTATTTATGAAATTACAGTTAGATGAATCTATTAGTATTTATAGGTATTTAGTTCAGCAGCACATAATAGTAGGCATGTAGCGTTTATATAATATTGTTAGGCAATTGTGTTTGAATGAAATATGTTTAAAGTGCATTTGAAGCATTAATTGAATAATGATGAATGTAATAATTATTTAATGAATTAATTGATGAGACTATAAAAAGAAGATGTGTGTATATGGTTAGTGTTCCACTGAAGGCGAATTGCCGAGGTACCAGAACGCAAGTTTTCGTATGGATTAAAAGAATCTTCTTTTTCACTTCACCTTTTTGCCTCTTTCTTTGGTGTGTTTTTGAGGATTTGTGGCACTTTTTGTGGTTTTTATCAAATTTTAGCTGGGCCTGGATGTTTTTCTGTTTAAAAAAAGGCTTCTGTCTTGCAAACCTACCCCATAGTCCAGACATATGGAGAATACAGGAGATTGTTGTCACATGTAGTACACAACCAGTGCTTACCAGAAATTCCTGAAGCTCCTTCAGTGTTGCTGTAGGTCTCTTGGCAGCCTCCCTGTCTTGTTTTTTCATCAGTTTTGGAGGGACGTCCAGTTCTTTGCAACGTCACTGTTGTCCCATATTTTCTCCACTTTTTGATGACTGTCTTCACTGTGTTCCATGGTATATCCAATGCTGTGGAAATTTTTTTGTACCCTTCTCCTGACTGATACTTTCAACAATGAGATCCCTTTTGTTGGTAGTAGATTCCATCAAACTCAAAAACGTTGTTCTAAGGACTAATCTCATACTGAGTTATAATAACTCAAGTAGGGCTTGGTCATAACTGCTGTACTTATTAAGATACTGCTTTACATATGTCAGCCCAGTGCAGTTAGAAATCATTGTAAAGAGGGACAGTACAGCCATCATCACTAGAAAATAACTCCTACTAAGGGGCTGTGTCTTAATGAAGTCAAACAGGTTCCAAATGAATTGTTTGGAATCCTTGAGCACTATTTGATTCTTATCCAGAATGGGACGCAAGTGTTTCTGTATAAAAATGGAGAAGGGTTCAGTAACCAAACCCTGACCAGCTACAATTGGCCTCATTGGTGGTTTAAGGCTATCCTTTTGGACTTTAGCCAAACCCTGTATAACAGGGATCAGGGGCTCATTCACCAAAAAATAATTATACAGTTCATAACTGATTTTCTTATCATTCAAGCATTCCATTAATATATTGTCTATTCTCAGTTTAAGAAAATGTATATCACTTTTAGTAACAGCATTATAATGTTCACTGTCACCCAACATCTCTTTCATAGATCGAAAGCAGTCATGCCTATCCATAACTACAATGGAGCCGCCTTTGTTGGCTGGCCTGATGGCTATGGTGTCATCATCACACAGTGTTTTCAATGCCAATTTCTCCACAGAAATTAAGTTATTACTATAGCTACCTCTGTTATTATTAAAAGCTTCACGCAAATCATTTTCAATGAGCTTAACAAAGGCTTCCAACAGAGGGTGCGGGGTAGGCATATATAAGTTAGGTTTCTTAAACATGTTCATATTCACAGAATTCATACTGGTCGTGTCAACAAACTGTATCTTAGTGACACATTTCTTGCAAACATTTTAATGTCTAAAATATTGTCAATCAAGTCACCGTGCTGTGTGGGTATAAAAGAGAGACCCTTACTGGACTGGTGAGGTTGAGGACTTGATTGAATTCCATCATGACCTAAATCTGACCACCAACCTTTTGAAGTCTTCTTTGCTATATTGAGACACTGATTGAATTCCTAGATATACTTATAAACAGACAAACAGATGGGTCATTGTGCACAGGAATTTATAGAAAGCCATGTTATAGGAACTCTTTGCTCCACAGATGCAGTATGCACCCTCCTCATGTGTTTAGAAACATAATGAAGAAACAGGGGCTTTGAGCCTCTAGATTAAATGGGGCAGAAGAAGGTTTCAATCAGAAACTACCTCAGCTAAGGGGTTGGCTAAGGGATAGAGGTTATAAGGAAGGAGAGGTTGATGCAGTACTACCCACAACCCCACCTCCCCTTAGGGCCAACATAGCAAAACCATATTTTTCTGAACAGGATGGGGACAATACATGTCCATTACTTGTTGTACCTGCCAGCATTTCTGTTCCACTTAGCTATACCACAGATTCCAGAATTACTATGAACATCATTAGGAAACACTGGGGCTTGTTAACCACTGACCCCAGTATCAAAAGAATAGTAGGTGACACATCTAGATTCCTTTTCAAGAACAGGAAGAACTTCAAGAGGTTGTTGTGCTATCCGGACAGTTACAAGCATGATGTGAGTGGGACTGAAGGGACTACGACACCCTGTAGTAATTGCAACTTTTGCAGTTTCATAGACAGAAGTGGATGCTTTGAGCACCCTGATACTGGTCATAGGCTTAGTTTTAGGATAGGGGCTACCTGAATCACTATGCAAGTTGTCTATCTTGCTTATTGCATGCTCTGCAAAGCATTTTATGTTGGGAAAACTGATAGAACCTTGAGGTATAGAATTAAAGAACACTTGTGTCTCTACCACCAGTGCCCTCTCTAAACATGTGATCAATACAAACAACAGACACACCTTCAGGTTCATAGTTATTGACAGAATTTATCCCAGCATTAGAGGTGGTGACATCAGGAATCTAACCGAAACCAGGGAAGTTAGATGGATGATAAGGCTGAGAGATGATCTGGGTAGTGGTCTTAACGAGAAAGTCCCACTTAGACCCATTCTGAAGAGACATAGTCATAGGAGTTAAGACTTTTTTCTATTTTTTGCTTATTTTTGTTTTTATATTTTTGTCTCTATGTGTTTGTTTTATGACACTGATGTTTTTCTGCATGTTGTATTTCTCTTTGTATGCATTTTTTCTGTATGCAGTTTCTGCAGATATGTATACAATTTTACACAAGCTGTGGTTTTATTATGTCTTTCTCCTTTAACTGTGACCCTTAGCATGTGATTGGTTGCTTAGTACTTGGATTGCCTATAAGTAAAGGTTGCTCTTCTCTCTGTGTATAAGGTCTGATGAACAAAAGTGAAAGTGCTTACCTATTTTATTCGTTTGGTAATAAAACATGTTTTTATCTTCAGCTACTGTGTTATTTCATTTTTTTACATCACAAAAACCTGGCCACACACACACACATACACACACACACACACACACACACACACACACACACACACACACACACACACACACACACACACACATATATATGGGAGTGGATATAATGAGCGAAATTCCTTAATGTCGACTTCTGTTTTCTCAACATACTTTGGTCAGCAAATCAAATGGTTGACAGGTGTGTGATACTGGCAATTCCTGGGGTTGAGGAATATGACCCTTTCACGGGGATTGTGCAATCCCCGAGTTAGTATATATAATTAGTAAGCAGGGGAGCTGTGGGGGGTGCAGAGGGAATTATGTTTTTATAAATTTTTTTTCAATTTTAATTTTGCATATACCATGGATATTGTTCAGTGCATGCGTTGTAGTATGTCAACATTTGTGTTGTTAATGTTTCCTGGTCAATGCCGCAAACATAAACATTTGGGTATTTTGATTTAATTCAATATACCTTGTTGTATCTTTCAGCTTTTCCTGGTTAGGGGTCGCCACAGCAGAACTCCGGTCCGCTAATGATTGGCAGTAGATTTTTACATACCGAGTTGCCAGCTCTGACGCACAACCTTCAACAAAGGTACGCCCATTCATGCATGTCTCCACACAGAAGACGCTTTAGCTGAGAATCGAGCAGGACATCATACTGTGAGGCGACAACGCTACCGCAGCACCACCACCGCAGTCTATTTAATGCAATATACCTAATTATATAAAAACAAATATATATTTGGTACTTCGTGTTTTTTATTTTTTATTCTTCTATATTTTGAAGTGAACTGAAATTAAATAAAACACCCAAATATCAGAGTTATAATTTGTTTACATTTTGATTTCCTTTTTCTAGTAATTGTTTTTTGACAACCAATAAACTTTGCAAATGTCAATTACAGACCTAACTAATTATACATACTAACTCTGAGATCACACAATCTCGAGAAAAGGAAATATTTCCCTACCCTGAGAAATGTGCGATCTCACACATCTGTCGACCATCTATTTAGTTGTCTAAATTTTGTTGACTAAACAGACGCTGACCAAAAGTAGAGTTAACAAATTTCAGTCAACTTATATATATATATATATATATATATATATATATATATATATATATATGTATGTATATATATATATATATATATATATATATATATATATATATATACATATACTTATATACTTAAGATACGTCTTTGCATGTATTCCAATTTCTTCTATGCTAATCTGATGTAAATTCTAACTGATTTAGTGTGTAATGTGTGTGTGTGTGTGTGTGTGTGTGTGTGTGTGTGTGTGTGTGTGTGTGTGTGTGTGTGTGAGAGAGAGAGAGAGAGATTGGCCTTATGCTAAAGGTTTAGCATAATGGGTAGGGTGTTTACCTATATGAACCTACAACACAGCTAGGGAGTGACAGACAGACAGACACAGATGCAGAGAGAGAGAGAGAGAGAGAGAGAGCGAGACCCAACAGTCTTTTTATCCATCTAATTGATTATCTGTAAACCTGATGCCATTCATACAGGAGATCAAATTGCCTTAGAAGTTTCAGATACTTTTCAAGCCATGACTGTAGACCACTGACTGATTAGATGTTAACATTATAAAGCAACAAATACATCAGGACAGGGGATCTCATCTGTTATAATTCTCATTTGTTTGGATGTTCACTAGTTTAGCAATGCTCAGACAGTATTAGTCAAGGACTATAAATCATAATGTTACAGCTGTGCATGTGGGTGTTATTATTAATGGGTAATATTAAATGTTTATCACACAACGCACATACATCTCCAGTTAAAACTAATGTTGCATGAACGTGTTATGTCTTCTGTCTCTTGTTTACTTTGACACACTTACTCCTCTTCCCCATGACTAAGTGCTAAATACAAAAAAATGTTTTTTTCTTTGATGAGAAGATTTCCAGCCAAGGTTCACCACTTACTCCTAAGACTTTTTTGGTTGCATTATCAGTGTGCTGATTTTCTTGTCAAAGTACAGAGTTACTTATGGCGAATCCTTAATATGATATTGGTTTTGAACTGTCAGTAATACATTTAATGCAGTTTCAGACTAGTTGCTTTTCATATCTCTCATTCAAATGCACTACCTGATGACTATCTCAGAATAAAACTGTCATATTTTACAGGCTGGAACTGTATTTTCTCTTAGTATCAGATCTGATTATATCTACTGAGGAATCCATTACAGACAATGTTCTCATTGCTCTCTGAGTGTATTTTGGTCAACATGGTTAATTTGCTGTTTCTCTTCATATACACATGTAATTTAACAGATAGCATTTTGTCAAAATGTTGTACAAGGTGATATAATATTCAAGCAACTGAAAGCTTGTTATTAAGGTATGGTGCCTGTGTCTGAACAGATAACCTGTTTATCTGTCCGAACTGCTTCCAGAAGAAATGAAGAATCATATGTGATTCAAGTCACAAGTTTTCCACTTTAGAGTGAAGACAATTCTGAAACAAAATGTATACCCAATACACAGAAACAGCTTCCCATTCTTCTGTGGCTTCTGCCACATACTACAGTACTGCAAGCAAGTATGGATTACGTTAAAAGAGAAATAAATGTAGTAAAAGGAGTCTTGTTCTCAGTAAGTGACTTGTTACTCAAAGCAGAAAGAAAGATGAGGGAGTCTGAAGTGTTCAGAGTGATGAAACAGCACTTGAAAATTGTAGGCCTTCTGTGAAAATTGTAGCATATAATTATATGAATGTGTGTCATACTAATGAGCAGATAGTGGAGACTGTCGGTGTGCACTCACATAGCCTCATGCTGCAAAAGCATTCATCTGGAGAATTTTCACTGATGAAATAAACACTGCAACCTCACAAAGCATTGCAATAAAATGCAGAGATGCAATAGTTTTAGCTGTCACATAACTGGCTTGTTAGCTAAACTGAAATCAGAGGGTCAACTATATGTCTAAAGATAAATTAGATCAGAAAATTGTCTGAATGCCAATGTATGAAAGTACTAAGGCACACCATATGTTAAAAAAACCTGGGTCATGTGACCAGAAATGGCAGAATAAGAAGAACACGAACATCTGTACTAAATAATAAAATGAACTTCCACAGAGGTAAGTTGCATTTATGAAGGCAACTAACTGCACCTGTGAGTAAAACTGTGTTAATCAGTCTAAATAATGGAATGTAGGCATGAGACAGGCCTATATTAAAAATATTCATAGGTTTATAGTTATATACCAAGCTAATTACCACTGTACACTGTGCAATCCAACCCAAATGTGCCCCTATGTATTATGGGCATTTATTAGGAGGGGGTATGTTACTTAGGAAGTTTCTAGAGGTTATGTTGGGGGGGTATTGCAAAATATGAGAGAAAGTATTGTTATAAGAAAAAATGCAGTAGAATATGAAAAAAAAACATTCAGTTTCATTTATTTTTATGTATACTTACTGAGTGTTAAACCTGTTTTTCTTCCAAAAATAATTGCTACATAAACATATAAATTAAACAGCACTGAATCAACTGTATCAACAAATTACCAGCCATGTTTTATACCTCTTATCAATTGTTTGCTAAAGCAATTAACATATTTCACTGACTGCTCGTTTGTATGGCACTGTAGAGCAATTGCAAAATAGAGAATTATGATCTGGTGTCCGATCATAGCCAGTTTATTATATGTTCAAGACAATGATGCCAAGAAATTCACCACAAAAACAAAACTTGAAAATTGAACCTTGTCATCCCTGTCGGGGATGAACGCAGCTGGTTATGATCAGAGATTCAGTCTTAATTCTTTCAAGTGCATGTAGCTTTATCTGCTCCAGGTACTAGCAGTTGCAGAAAAAAAGTACAAGAGCATGAAGTATTTTATTGGCTTTCAAAGGCTTTGAAACCCAGCAAAGCACTTAGCACTGTCAGACACACATTAAGCAAAAACAAAGTGTTCCTCTGCAGAGCTGCTGTCTTTAAAAGCTGTTAACGACTTGGTTCAGTTATACTTTTTGTTGCAAGTGTGGCACTGTATAGCATCTAGCAGCTTTCAAAATCTGTTTTCCTTCTGTCACTGTTCTTTGCTTGCCATAACTGTCTGCTGTTACTCCCTAGTGTGACACCCGTTCATAACAGTGCTTAGGTGTCCTTTCCAAGCTTTTGTTAAGCACCGCTAAGCTTTCTTAAGAGCAGGTCTCATTCTTGTGATGTCCTTAACAAGTTTCTCTTTTTCCTGATTTTAGAATGTAATTGTGGCACTGCATGCACTACAGCAACATAAAACTCGGAATTCAGGTTCTAGAAAAGAACTGTACATCAAGAGGGCTAACCTGGAGAGATTATGAAGGGAACATTCCATGAAAGCCCTCCTTCACCAGGAAAAAGAAGTGTCAGACAGGTACTTCTATAACAAGGTAACTGGTGAAGACAAGAGGTCCTGCATTCACAGAAGATTCTGTTAATGAGTCAATATATAAATATATATATAAATATATATATATATATATATATATATATATATATATATATATATATATAAAGTTTTTATTTTGTTAATTCTTTTACTTTGAATGCACGTGTGTGTGTGTGTGTGTGTGTGTGTGTGTGTGTGTGTGTGTGTGTGTGTGTGTGTGTGTATATATATATATATATATATATATATATATATATATATATATATATATATATACACATGCACATGTGAAGCTTTGATTTGATATCACAGACGTCCGTTTGCAAGAATTGGTAAGACTTGACATCACCAGACATTAGGACCATGCTGCACTTAAAACATATGCAGATTTCAAAGACTACTCCTTGTCTCACAAGGCACTCGCCATCCACTCCAGTTCTTTACCACTGAGAAAGTTCATGCTGGCATCTCAGAAGGTTCTGCGCTGCTTCATGTATATCTCTCTCTCTTTATATATATATATATATATATATATATATATATATATATATATATGTGTGGTTTACTATCAAAATGTTGACATTCATATGGTCAACGATCATAATGTCGAAATCATCAAAATAGTGAAAATAAAAATGTCAAAGTTTACATGGTCGACAAACACCTGCAAACTAACAATAGTGTTTTTGCAGGGAGGCTGCACCCTCTGCACCCCCCACACCCCCTGCTACTTATGTATTACAACTCTGAGATTGCACAACAGTGCTGACAAGGGTAAATCTTTGCCTGTTGTCAACATAATGTCGACAGGTAATTTGCATGCACTTTCTGTCAACCAAATGAACTACTTAATATTCATGTGTCGACCATATGTGTCGATCAAATGAATGTCAGACCATATGCCTTTCAACATTTTGATAGTAAATCTATATATATATATATATATATATATATATAATTTGCCATTTGTATACCGGGAAAGTCCATTGGGCCAAAAATGAGCCCATTTTCAATGGAGGCCCGGGGAGAAAAACTCCTAGTACAGTTTTACAATACAAATCACAGTTTTACTGTACAAGTCATAAGTTTGTAATTTATAAATAGTTCATTAATAAAAATCAAAACAGTTTATATATATATATATATATATATATATATATATATATATATATATATATCTATGTTCGATTGTTTCCCTGAGATCGTATTCCTTTCATTATTTATGATATGGTTTCTTTTGAAAGCCTTCTCTTTGTTGTTCGTACAGATTTTCTGTATTTGACTATGATTCTTTATCTTGGCTTGGTTTGAGCCACCGTCATGTATTTTTTTCACTTTCCAGTTATTCTTTACAAATCATCACTTGTTTGGATCTTCTTTACACTACTTTAAGTTATCCTTATTTGTTTACCCCATCATTGTCTGGGTGCATACTGGTGGTCTTTTACAATGCAAGTCAACTCACTAAAACATCATTTCAGAAGTGCAGAGATCCTCAAATCAGTATATTTAGTTGTGTTAAAGCAACAGGTGATAAAACCACTCACATGGGGGGGGGGGTACAACACTCTCAGAAAACTCAGGTCCACTCTGTGTGTTGCACAATCAACAAAATGGTCTTTTTATGTGCTGACTCTTGGAAAAAAGGACCACATCCTCTATACATCCCCCTTTTAAGCCCACTGTCTTTTCAGTGACTTTCTCCTCAAAAGATATAGGGCCAGATTCAGGAAGCCTCCGTGTAAGAGTTATAACTCTTACACGGAGGCTGCAGTTAAACGGTGTGATGTCAGCATGTCATGCATATGCATGAGGTACATGAGGCATGCTGAATCACACTGTAACTCTTACACGGTCCATGTAAGAGAGTAGGGGGCGTGTCCGTAGGCTAAGCCCTGCATGCGGACACGCCCCCGTAAGTGTATAATGGCTGAAAGTAAACAGCCACGAGAGAAGCCATGGAAATGTAAACAAACACACTACACAACACATTCCCCCACAGACCATCAGTGTACAAAGTGAACAGAGGCTATAAAATGAAAATAAAAACTGTTTTATTTTTTTTAACCCCCGTAAATGTGTGCTACTGTGTGCGTGCGCGAGTGTGCTACTAGCGCAACTGCGGTTAGCAATCAGTGGAAAAGGATATGAGAACTACATATGCAAAGTAAGCCAAGAAGAAACAGCTTAGCGGTAGAGTTGCCAGCTTAAGAGTAGGCAGGCAGGGTTCGAGCCCACACAACAACTTTTTTTTTTTTGTAAATAAGCACTAAAAAAGCCCCTGACAGTATTGTCCAAATGTAAAAGTATACCCTTTTGTAAAATGGAATGAAATGGAGCATACATATTGAAGTAACACAATAATAAAAATAATTAGAAATGTACCGATAGCTAAGCTGCTGTGAGACACAGTGCCCGTAGCTGCGCAGTGTTTAAAAAGGTGCAATCGGTATGCCCGTTGCTAAGCACCGGTTTAACAGGCTGAAACTGTTTGCAACTAGCTGTGCTTAGCTCAACATGTGTGTCACTAGCCAATTAAGGTTTATCCCAGCGCACACCGTTTGCGCGTCGCTCCCACAAGCTAACTGCCAGTGCGCATGCGTTACCTCCGCGCAAACAAGCGCAGACCTGCTTTTAAGTGCTTAAAAGTGCTTATGGCATGTTTGATTGACAGGTCCTCAACTCATTTCTGTCATGAAAATTAAAAATCAGTGGTTAGATTCGAACCCAGGATACCATGCACTAGAGTCAAGGTACTAAACCACTAAGCCATGACAGCAATACCTAGAAATGCAGAAATAGCATATATATATGGGATAAAATACAGAATGGAGCATGATAAAGCATTTTCAGTGAAGTAGATACAATTCCAAAATGGCCAATCAGAGAAATGTGCAGGAAAAGCAGCATATATAAGCCACAAAGGCGGGAATACACACCATAACCGATTGTAGAACAGACCTGCAGTCAGAATGAGTGGAGTAGGTGAGGGACGTTGCTTTCGAGCACAGCGTTGGGGCATTGAGGAGTCCAGATACATGGTCTGGCTCCTTGTCCATCATCACGAGGCCCAACTCATGCAGGGCCAGGTCTCATGGGGAGCGTACAGGGTGGAGGCATGGGACCAGTTGGCTCGTGATCTGACCAGTGCTACTGGCATTCCACGCACTGGTGAGCAGGTCCGTCACCACCATGCGGACCTGAAGCGGTGTAAGCAAGACCAGTTGACCCAATGGATCCAGGAGGCCCGGGATATGCCCAACGCCCCACTACTGAGTAAGTTACATATTACTCATGTATGTAAGGATTTCAACTAGCTGATACCATGGAGATGTGTAGTCCAATATTACTTCCTTTGTATTACAGCTGCAGGTGTCCGCTCTGTGAACCGTGAGACGCATGACCATAGACTGGCACGGCTACGCCACCATGCAGGTTAGTAACCCCATCTAGTACTTGTAAATAAATATTATAGTGTAGCATGTATCAGAACACTGCAGTGTATTGATTATAAGTAATCTAATGTGCAAGCAAGAATTGAAAGTTTGTAGGTATGTCTGCAACAAGTTCATCAGTATGCAAGTGTGACTGGAAAAATAATTTATAGAAATAAATAGTGCTGTAATACAGATGTCCCACCATTAATTAAATGTAGTATAACCTGCAGTAGTCTCCAGAGTACAGCTTCAGAAACTGAGGTAGTCACATGTGTGATTTAGCCCCTGTTGAAATGCTGAATCATGACAGAAGTGAGGCTGTTGGAAAGTGTTTGAATCACCACAGGTCTAATATGTGAACAAAGCCTAGAAGTACCAACCTGAACTGTGAAGTTGCAGGATGTGTGAGAGCGACAGAAAGGGTCATGTATGAATAAATAAAGTAGTAATAACCCCTGAATATATTAGCCCCAGTGTGTTTCCACAGAACTAAATGCATGTGTGAAGTACAAATTAACATCCCAAACTGATTTCAGTGTGTCTGAATCTGGAATGTCAAGGCCAAAATCTGTATATGGTGATAACAGTAAACAATTTGCAGATAGAATGAATGATTATCTGACAGACTAAACAGCCATAGTTGTCCCCTGTCCTGTCATCAAAGTGTAGCAGGATGATGTATCTGATCAAATTAAAAATAAGTAGGATAGTGATGTATTTGTAACAGGTGTAGCATGACAGTCAAATAAAAATCATTTTGAAATATCAGCCTCAACTTAATTGTGTACCTATTACAAATGTATATCAATGTGTAACTTATGAATGTGTCATCACTTTCTATCTCCACCCAACCCTATAATTCCATATAACAACACCCAATAAATATTGGTATGTGAACATTTCATTAACCATTGACATTTGTCCGTTCCAAACATATATGCATGTCTGTTCGTGCATGTGCCCTGTTCATACATGAAAATCTGATGGCCTGTTGCCATTAATCAACCCTGCATGTTGTTTGATTGTGTATTTCCATTCAAATAATGCATGTGATATTGATATGCCCCTTGTTCAATGGTGTTAATATCTGGGTGTTTGTTTAATGGGAATACCAATGCATGCTGTTACAACTAATCTGAATGGAATAATATGCCACTAACCCAAACTAACATAACTACTCACAAACCTAGAACGCTTGGGAAGGCAGGTCCCAGCGGACCCACCTCTCCCACCTCAGCTGGCGAATGCACCTGGCACTAGTGCCCAGGTCGGACCCTCCTCCGGTGGCCCTGTGCCACCTTCGGGTGGAAGCGCTGCAGGGGATGGGGCCCGTCCCCCCTCTGCAAGCGTGGCCGGAGGAGTTCGTCCACTCACCCTCCAAGGTGTCCGGTCTGTGGTGCGAAGGGAGATCCAAGACTCCGTTCATGGGCCCCTACGCCAGCTCGAGGCTCGTGTGGCACAGCTAACGGCCCCGGCCGTTGCCCCGCCTACACAGTCCCCAACACAGCCCCGTCCTGGGCTGTGAAGGAACAGTGGCAACTGCCTATGGGTGGGGATATCAGTTCCACTGTTGCCATCTGTGGGCTCATGCGTCTTGGATATCCCAACCTCCGTCCCCGTCAATTGTGTAACCCCCCCCACGTATGTCATACACGGCCCCTGTATGCGTCTTGTCTGTCTTGTCTGTTAACCTACCCAACCTACCTCCCCAGCTATACCGACTTCCTTCACCTGACATACCACTCTCCCCTGAAAAAAAAAAAAAGGGCACTCTGTACCCACAAAAAAATTACGCCCCATACATAGCTGTCCATGTTGCACACATGTCCGCTTGACATTAAAACTGTTAATTTCAATTGGCTCTACAACAAACATTAATGTTGTCCTGATACCTCTCTCAGGGGTGGAAGGTTTCAAATGTCTCACCAAAATACATGGAAATGCACAGCTGTTGCTGCTAAAGACATGGGCATCTATGGGCCTTACGTACATCCCTCCTGCAAATCCCATGCTTGTTTCCCTACTGTCTTACCCTCTTTGTGACCCCTTTTTCACCACTTTCCTGTCACCCCTTTTTCTTTTCTTTCAAAGAAAATAGCGCGGGTGTGCGCTTGTGTGCGCGTAGCTAAACGCAAGTGCGCATGCGTGAGCTCCGCACAAACGAGCGCAGACCTGGTTTTAAGTGCTTAAAAGTGCCTTTATGGCACTTTGATTGACAGGTCCTGTACTCATTGTGAAAGTCTGTAAAGAAAAATAAATTCCCACTGCCAGTCTTGAACCCAGGTAACATTAGTCTGTATGACCTGCCACTAAGCTATGAATGCCATATAAGAGCATAGTGCTAAAATAAATATAACATGTAATAGTAGGAATCAATATAAAGGCAATATAGGAGGTGTACTACCTAATACATCTCAGGTAGAGTTTTAATGTCCGAATTACTGGATTCCCACACTAGTTCAGTGTTAACAGAAACAGCCCTACTAATTGTTCGCTTGTGCATAATAATGTAAGGTAATGTACACATAAGAAGATATGTAAATGTACACATACATATGTATAAATATATAGTAATACATAGAAATATAGTCGTAGATGTCAGTATCCATACACACTCACTACAGGAGACAGTGAAGATAAACGCAGCAGCCAGAATCTGCAACACAGCCTGACCCCTCTGAGACCCACTAACCCTTTTAACTGCTTAAAGGTGGCTTTAGCACTTTGATTGACAGGTCCTGTACTCATCTGGAAGGTTTGGAAAGAAAAATAAATTCCCACTGCCAGTCTCAAACCCAGGACCTTGGTAACATTAGTCTGTATGACCTACCACTAAGCCATGACTATCACATGAGATTATCGTGCTAAAATAAATATAACATGTAATAGTAGGAATCAATATAAAGGCAATATAGGAAGTGTACTACCCAATGCATTTCAGGTAGAGTTTTAATGGCCAAAGTACTGGATTCCCACACTAGTTCAGTGTTAACAGAAACAGCCCTACTAATTATTCGCTTGTACATAATAACGTAAGGTAATGTACACATAAGAAGGTATGTAAATGTGCACTTACATATATATAAATATATAGTAATACATATGAAATATAGTCGTAGGTGTCAGTATCCGTACACACTCACTACAGGAGACAGTGAAGATAAATGCAGTATCCAGAATCTGCAACACAGCCTGACTCCTGTGAGACCTACTAACCCCTTAACTGCTGGAAGGTGCCTCCAGCACTTTGATTGATAGACCCTGTACTCAATTTGAAAGCCAAATACAAGCATACTAGTAGGCCCTACCACAAGACCATTGCAACACTAGTCTGTACGACCTACCAGCAAGACATGACTCTCATACAGGAATATAGTGCTAAATAAGTGGAACATGTAATAGTAGGAATGAAGATAAAGGCAATATAGTATGTGTACTACCCTAAGCATGTCAGACAGACCTTCACTGTCCCAATTACTGGATTCCCATACTAGTGTGTGTTAACAGAAACAGCCCTGAAAATTGTTAGCTTGTACCCAATATTGTCAGCTAATGTACATATATGACAGTATGTATATGTACACATATGTATATATAGCAATACATAATAAATATAGTTGTGGGTGTCGGTATGCATACAGACTCACTACAGGGAACAGTTGGGAGAAATGCAGCAACCTGAATTCACAACACAGCATGAAGCATGAGAGATGTACTAACCTTTACACTCACAGAACATTTTCCAACAGCATACCAGCATGGTCCACGCCCTTACAATCTGAAAGGGCAACGCCTATCTCACATACCTTTTTATAGCACTGACCTGAAATCACAGTGAGACATGCAATCAGTACACAACTGGCTGTATGCAATTAGCCAATGCTGCCTTACAATTGGTGCAGAGGCCATCACATGGGCCTATGCAGATACCTACAAAAGCATTCAGTACCCACACTCCACATATGCAATACAATCATTGCACAAACCTGAGAAAGAGAGAGAGAGAGAAACAGAAATACGAAGATAAACAGACTGACAGCAGCAAAACCAGCAGCAGCAGCAGCAGAAAACTGCAAGCAGCAAGCAGCATCACTGATACAGCAACAGCTGCCACAAACAAAGGTAATGCAAAGTAGCAGGTTAATACTGTGTTTACTGTGACACCTCCAAATGTATCATAGTTCACTATCTATAGGTATGTCCATGAGATAGGTTGTGTGTACATAGTCCTGAAATATACACATATGTAATATTGCTGTACATGTTGCCCATACTTAAAACTTCTATAGCTGAGAACACAAGGCCAGTTGTGCATATGATGCAGTAGTTACCAGGGTCAGTAGAGGTTACTCCGCATTGGTGTGGGACCACTGTGTATGTCTGGCACTGTTCAGGTACATATTCCGTAGTATGGCCAGGGATTAATATCAGTCTGTCATGTGGTGCTATGTCCTCCAGGGGTGAATGTAGCACACATCCAGGGATACCATTTTGTAACAGTGATGCTATGTGTTCTGCAATGATGAGGGTGGCTCTCACCTGGACATGTGAGAGGATAGGGAGGTTACAGTCATCTGGGATAACTAATACCACATGTGTAGGAGAATGGGGGGGGGGGTACCTGCACCTAAACTGTCTGCAACAATGTTGCCAATATCTGTGCATTTGGTGAATGTGAAGCATCTTAACACTGCTGACCACAGATGCCTTGCCGTCATGTGAATCTGCCCTGTGCTGCAGTAGCCTCCTACTATTGTTATACAATATGCCTGTATCTGTAGTCCACTGGACAGGATTAATAAGTGGTGTGCAGTTGTTCTGGGTTAGATATGTGTGTGCACAGTACATGCAGCATGTGGGATGTCTGTGGTATGCATATGCAAAGGTGCTGGCGGTGTGTGTTGTGGCTTCCACTGGCCCAGTGGGCTGCATGGATAGCATCACTGTCATAACTAGTGAATAACAGTGTAATTACATGCATACATAGCAAGGTAGTGTACTGTGCTTGTGGTGTTGTTCGGATATGTATATCCAGGCTGAGTAATGTGTGTCCATATCACAGGGTTGGATGGCAACACACATCCAGTATGTAGGGATGAACACCCAGAATGTGTCAGACGTGTCGCCTGTGCAGAAATATCCGGCCATTACCTGTGCATCCCCCACAACACACACACATGCAACATATGGCAGAAGTACTATAGCAGTACACACATGTTCATAGGTTCATACTAGGCTATTTGCCCTAGGGCATTGGTAAGCCTAGTAGAATGTGTTTGTCTTTCGCCACCCAATTACAAGTTATGCTGCTATGCCCTTGTCCGACGTTAGTATACTGTGCCTCTGTCTAACAGTGACATAGAAGTGATACCTGGGGTACAACTATGATCTCCATCCACTCATCCAGATTCCTATGGAAGAGAGTCAATGAGGGACTCTGCCTAACCTGTAGTGTGAGCTCATTACAGAGTGAAGGGAGCCTCTCGGTTAGGAATATGCCCCTCCAGCATGTCCATGTATGTCAGTGCTGAGGTGCAGCTCTCCTGAGCATGTGGCTGTATGGGACTCTGATTGCTTGAGGTGCAGCATGTTCATTACTGCTGGGTAGGACATGGCTGTATATGGCATGCACAGATTGCCTCTGAACAGGCAGTATGCCACTGAGTCCAGCTGGATTTACTTTACCTGGGCAGCATATGACATCTGTGTGAGCCATTGCATCCCCTTGATGAGGTACTGTTGTCCTGTACCAGTTGCTGTAGGTGTCTGGTTAGGTACATCCCAAAAGGTGCATTGTACGCAATTATAGGCCTGACGATGGATGAGTAAAGAGGCACAATGACCTCCCCTGCCATACATGTGAATCCCTCATGATTAGCTGGGCTATATAACATGTCTTTCAATCCACGTTGGCCATGTGGTTGACAAATGACAGACCGCTACCATGTTTCTTCTCAGGTCCCCAACTACGTCTTCTGTACTCAATGGCCTAACACCTATGTTGTACTGTGCCACCAATGTGGAGGCGGGAATCTGCATTGAATACTGATACTCCTCTCCCTTGTTCAAGTGTTGGGGCCGACAAGAATGGTAACAGCTATAACTTGGTAGTACTGGTGTGCTCCTGTGAAACCTGAAACAGGTTCATGTTACTGCACAGATATCGATGTCCAGAATGCTAAGTAGGGTTTTGAGTGCGTGCATCCTGAGGTCTAGACTTCCGGTGTTGAGTAGCATCACTCTTACTTCCTCATCCTTTGTGATACAAATGGATGTGGGTTTGCCTTATGAGCCTTGCCCAATACAGGCACTATGGGTGTAGCAAGAGGCTCCGCCAAATTCCAATAGGACAGTGGTGACAGGTGCAAGCTGGCCCTAGCAAAGCATACCAACCCAAGATGGCAGGCATTGGCACACCTGTGAATGACACCAGTATGTCAGTCAATTGATGGAAGGGATCATCGTGCCTTGATATTGTGGCATTGTTCGTGGTGAGGGTAGGGTGCTACTCAAGGTCAGGGTCAAACTGTCTTGGGCTACGTGCTCAGAGAGCTCTGTACTGTCTCATGTCATGTAGTCCAGGGAGGTATGTGTCAGGTCATTCACACCAGCATGGACATTGACTGAGTCATACCTGTACTTGCCTTGGGGTTACCTGAGTGTTTGTGTTATGTGGCAGGTTATAGTGCCCGACAGGCTGCACACCATTACCCTCACCTCGTTAAGCCTGGTGAATGTGATGTTAGTGTGCCTGATGATAGAGGCACCTAGTACAGGTGTATGAGGTGTGTTGTGTACTGTTAATGGCTGTGAGTGTTCAGCACATTGGCTTTGTGTGATATGTGTTGCACGTGTACATATCCGTGGTAGTGGTTGCCTGAGTGTCTACTTAGGAGGTCTCTGCTGCGTAGGCAGACCTGTAGTCCGAGCCTACAAGTATGTTCATGTGTGATCATGTGTTAGTTCTGCTGTCGTGGTAGGTCTATGTGAGACTGGAAGTGTAGTGAGTGTGGTTTCCTTCGCCACCTGACTGTTTATGGCGGTATTGAGTAGACAGTGCCTAGCCTCCAGTTTGGTATATGGTTGCATCACTCACATGAGTTTGAATTTGTTGTTAGGAGGAGGGGGTTGTCTGTGTACATGCAGCTGTTCTAACATTGTCTCTAGAGTACCACACTCACCAGCTGGACTGGGGAGGGAACTGACAACTGACCTCTGGACATGCTAGAATACTATTGTGAAATCCGTAATAATTGAAAACAAGGTCCAGTGGGGAGTGAGGGTGTACTGATATTACCTACAACTGCTGACTGATATAAAAGTGTCAGTGAGCAAGTGCCAGGTAACCTAAGTGCAATGTGTCACAATTAAGTAAATGCAACAATGACAAGCAGTCACTTGCTGTCATGTGTAACATGGAAGTACGTACAGTAAGCAATGCAGATATCAGTAGTGAGTCACAGACGTGTTGAGAAGCTGTGTATTATGTGGAAGTAGCATACCAGTGAAATAACAAGCTAACAAATAACAAGCATATAAACAAAGGTAGATCCAGGAGGCCTGGATGTAGTGTTTGCTACAGCAAACAAGGTGTAGCAATGTCAGTAAGTTACAGCTCAGATATGCAGGCACTATAAACCTGAAACCAGATGTCCCCAGCTATGAATGGCAGAGTACAGCCTATTGTCACACACGAGTGCAGACCACAAACCTTGTTAATGTTAAATAACTGGCCTGAAGGCCAACTGCCTATACCAGAACTAATACACTTGTACACTGGGCCCTCAATCAGCAGTTCCCAACTTCAATGGATGAAAGATATGTGTCCTGCCACCACAGTGCTTGCCACAAACCTCCCTAATGTAAAACAACTGGCCTGAAGGCCAAGTGCTTAGTCAAAATGACTTAGAATGATAGCTACACTGTAATCAAGTTACAACCAAGCAGTAATAAGTACAATTTAATACTCCCTGTATAGAATGTGTACCATGTATTGCTGAGATACTATGCTGATAACCTGTTTGTGTACCTTTCCAGATCAACATGGCTCCAAAAAGGAACCCAGCATATTCTGCTGCAGAAGATGACGTGATTCACCAGAGCCTGGTGCATGACTATGCCATCCTGTTCTCACGCACCACCCAGAATCAGCAGGAGAGGTCTGCACTGTGGCAAAACCTACTTAGCAGGATAAATGATGTTGGCATGCATAATAGGACATATGAGCAGGTGAGACATCACTGCAGTGATTTGATTAGAAATGTCCGCCAGCGTGCTGCAGATATCCGCAGGCAACAGGTTGCCACAGGTGGGGGGGTGGCCACACATCCCCCCCTCACCAGACGGGAGGGGCTACTGCTAAGTGTTGTGGATCCAGCCCCAGAACAACAACAGCAACAGTCATGCATCATGATGGAGGTTGGATCCACACAGCAGCAAGACACCGAGCGTGCAGGTAAGATGCCATATTTATTTATTGATATTACTGTTACATTTGTTGACCAAGATAGTCTAGCTGGATATATGTCCACTTTCAGTAGAGGCCTGGGGAGAAAAGCTCCACACATAACATAATAAAGGCAGACAGACAAGTTGTTAATACAGACAGCCAACAGAATAGAAATATACACCAGCCTGTTAATTAAATCAACATACATTTAAGGAACTCAAACAGTTTAGAGTCATACACAATGTACTGTCGGTTTCAAAGCAATTCTACCTAAAGCATAACGGTTATGCAATAAGGCAAGAGCCATATAGATAATACTTAGGGCTCAGAAGGGTAGAGAAGTAGAAGGAGTATGAAAGATAAAATAATAGGGAAGAGGCAGGGGTCAAGAAGGGAAGTGAGGAAAAGAAGAAAGACAGTCAAGAGGAGGTGGGAGGGATGGGAGAAGTAGGTCAGAGCATAGAAGGACATCAAGGTGAAAGAAACAGGGTAGAAGCTAGTTTTATGCACAATGAGGGGTTAAAGGTAAAGAGAGGGTGGGGAGAGGGACATTAGCCTGGGGTCCAACAAGAACAAAGCCAGTGGTTCTGGAAGTACAGTTTGAGTTGTTGTTTGAAGAGAGGTAAGGGTGAGATTAGAGTTAACTCCTGGTATGTACATATGACTGTTCTGTACACTGTTACTTCATGCACGCATAAGGTGTGCATGTGGTATGTATATATCATCATGATATATAATTGTGCATGTGTGATACAGACATTATGAGCAGCTGATGTGTATAAGGGAACTAGTGTACTACTGTACTGTATCATGTGCAAAACAAATGGCACACTTGTGCCCACTGACATTACTCTCTTCACACTTCCAGGTCCCTCCCATCTAGCAACAAGGCAGGCCATACATGCTGGTGAGTGTTTGTAACATTACCTGAAAAACAATTTATAATACTAGTAAGAGTAGTGTAACGCTGTAGTAGACATGCTGGTGAGTGTGTTAATAATAACTGTAATAACCAGTTGTACTACATTAAGAGTAGTGTAACACGGTACTGATGTGTGTGTTTACTGTGGGGTGTGCATGTGTGCGAGTGTGCCTGTGCCCATGTGTGCATGTGTGTTAGTGTCCATGAGTGCATGTGTCCATTTCTGAATGTGTGCATTAGTATTGAAGTGCATCTCTGTCAAATATGTGTTGGGACTGTAATCTGTGTTCCCTGTTTTCCTCCCGTAGGTTCTGGTGCTGCTCTGGTGACCTGCAGCAGGGAACCTGAATCTTGTGCCCCAGGTACTGATGATGATGAAATGTCTGTAATGGTGCAGGAAGGTGTGTCTGGGTCCACCATTGGTCAGCCAATTGACAGTACACAGCTGTCAACCCCGTCAATGCGCACAGTCATCCTGCCGTTACATCCTTTGTCACCATTGTCCCTAGGTGATGGACAGTCTGCAGTGGGCATAGATCAGGGTAATGTGGTACCTGTGGTACATGCATCCCCACAAGGCAGCCATGAGCAGGGTCCTCCAATGGTACCACACAGACAGTCGCCCATGGGTTCTCGGGGCATCCGTGGCCGTACTGCCTCTGGCCGACGTGCCCAAGGAGGTATGTCAACCTCCACTATGTTCAGAATTGTCATGCAGGCACAGGCACGTATGGAAAGGTACACCAGACAGGGTCTGAGGGAGCTGAGAGCATGTCGCACAGCCATGACAGATGGCATGCGTGACGTTGCGAATGCTATCCGTAACCTCACAGATGTCATTGACAGACGTTGTGGGGGCATAGAACAGCTGCTCCACAACCAGATGTCCATGGGCCAGGGCGATGGTGTGCGTTTGCGACGTTGACGTGGCCGTATGCCAGCAACAGCACCAGCTGGCAGTGGCCGTGGACGACAACAGGCCCACTCACGCACCTCAAGTGCCAGCACCAGCCCCAGCAATGCTGGGTCTGTGCTGTCATCAGGACGCCCCAGGAGACCATGTGCACGTGGCTCTGCACAGTCCCAACAGGGAACTGTGTCCAGTCAGCACATCCCTGCTTCTGACGACAGTACCCAGTCTGGGTTAGTACCGGATACGGCCCGTAGCACCCCTGCCAGGCACAGGTACCGTGTCCATGCCCACAGACACTGATCTGGATGACCTGACAGGTGCAGTCTGTGGCTGTCCACAAAACCCTGTACATGGCAGCCATTATGTGTGACTGTGTGCATGCTTACACACATGCAGAAACCTAACACCTAGGGCAAACACATACACACACACACTCTGCACCAACACTGGTCCACCCTGTACTGCTGCCCCTCACAAACACACATAAACACACATGTCAATTGGTGTCACCAGTGGCTGGCTTGGGCATACCTAACCCACACCCTGTGCATATGATGACACTGTGCCACCTCCTGCATACTACAACATTGGTGCAGGAAAGGGTATACATGTTGCTGATGCACAGGGTGACTACATAGATGTGTATAAGTAGTAACATGTTTGTAACTGTTCAGTGTTCCAGTATGATTGTGTGTATATCCCAGCAGTCCTGCTGCAGTAACTGTATGAATGTCCTCAATTGTTATCTGCACCCATACTACTTACCAAAGTGTACCAGCTGCACACCATCACATGCTAACATTGACCATGGGAATGCGCATCATGTGCTGTTATGTAGATTCAGCTATATGTATCTGTTCTGTCACACATGCATTTATACACACCCTGCTACCCACACACATGCACACGCTCACCTGCCATTCCCATAATTTATTACCCTACATGAGCAGCTGTCGATACATGACAGGTACACATTTGAGAAGTGCACTATGTTGTTTACTACTCACTTCCTCTTCTCTACCTGTACTCACAGGGTGCAGGCAACCTCATCAGTTCAAAGATGTAATGTGCATCAGGTACTGTGGTGCCCTAATTGCCACATCAAACATGTTTCCCTTACGGAAATGCACACACAGACACTTCCCACATCCACACACTTGCCACATACAGGCTTCAAAACACTATCTAGGTATATTCTGGTACATGTGCGTGTTACAGTAGCATGTAACACTATACTGAGTACTGGCAGTTGTCTGTTGTCATGTTGTTTGTATAGAATAAAAGAATTGGTTGATTATCCTACTTTGTTTTGTGGACATTACTTGAAGAAGTGTTGCCTTACATGTGTTATTGGTACCACCACCTTCTCTTTTGTAGTTTTGTTTGTATAGGGTGCTGTCAACATCACTGCTTGTTAAGGGTAATGAGCACCCTGCAGTGCATAGCCCCATGTGGCAAAAGCCACATCCCACCCCCATCATTATGCACACACACTAACCCCCACCCACAGTAAAACACATACTTTCCATTTGCAAGATGCAAACCCATACCTAACTGTGTTATGTCAGTAGAAGCAGACACATTAGCAGAGTGTGCTATATGCAGTAGTTGTGGAAAACCTTTCTAATGCTGTACTTAGAGGGTGCTGACATCATCTGTGTGTAGGAGGAGGGATGTGCACCCTGTAGTGTGTTCTCCCAGTTGGCAAAAGGCACTTATCCCTCCCAGCATAGTGCACACACATAAACCCCACTCATACTAACACACATACATTCCCTTTGCAGGATTCAAACCCCTACCTAGCTATGTTATGACAGTGGAGAAAGATGCATTAGCAGAGTGTGCTATGCGAGTTACAGGAGGACTTTAATACAGGTAATATAGTTATAGAGTCCTGACATCATCAGTGTTTCAAAAGGGGGATCTGCATCCTGTACTGTACTGTCACAGCTGCTAATAGGGGCATTTTCCACACACACACCGATGTGTTCGAGGTTTGCATATGTGGGGGATCCAGTACTCCAGTGTGATTTGTATATGGTTTGATTGCAACAATGAGGGATATACTCCCAGTGGTGAGCATTTGGTACTCATGTTTGTGATGATCAGGTCTAGTATATCTGCCCCTCTTGTGGGAAGGTTGGTTACCTGTTCCATAGCTGAAGAATGTCTGATCTATGTGAACCCTAGAGCTTGGGTATTGTGGCTTGTGTAATGTTCACAGTCTATGTTTGGGTATCTGATGTCACCCAGTATGATAGTGTTTGCAGAGAAATCTATACTCTCCTGTGTCAGCATGAAGGCTGTGTGGGAGTCCTGGGTTTGAGAGGGTGCTGTAAGAGCTCCTCTGTGTCTCTTTCCATGTAGTCCAGGGAGGTACGTCTCAGGTTATTTGCACCAGCATGGACAATGACTGCCTCATAGTTGTACCTGCTGTGGAGTGACCTGTGTGCCTGTGTTATGTGGCACATTCTATCACCCGACAGGTAGCTAAATGTGACCTTCACCTTGCTCTGTCTGGGGGGCGGCAAATCTGTCAACAGCTCATGTCAAGCAAGTTCACACCCCTCATAAATGATGTGGAAACCTTCAAAGGCCCCAGGCCTGTTGAAAATATGGACCAGACTGCAGATACCTGTATAAAGGCATTCTATGGACACATTCAGGAATGCATGGATCATGACACCAGATATGACAGCATGACCCAATTCTCCGAAGGCAGATGTCCTGGGTGCCGGACACCAGCCATAAACACACTATACAACAGAAGGATGACGCCACCACATGATACAACAACCTCCCAAAATGTGAAGGCACCACTGATGGTTATTGGAAGACAACTACAGGCACCCATACAATTGTCTAAGGCCATCTTTGAGAGAAGATTCCACAAGCCACTGAGGATAATCACAAGGCTGTCTGTAGTTATGTTAGGAACCCGTGTGGTACTACCCAGATATGCTCAGAGGTAATCTAAGCTGTCACACAAATACAAAACACACAGACATTGCCATCATCCTAGTGGACAGGTTCACTGCTGCCTTCTCCCCCCCACCACACCGAAAGGGCAAATATGTCTCGCGGCAGAGTGCCCCCCCTGACATCACAGATGCTCAGGTAAGAGATGCCCTTCCCAAAGCAATAAACACTGCATCAATGGGACCAGACAGTGTCCCAGGCTGTGTCCTACATGAACCACAAAAAGAGCTACACCCAGACATAACACCACTGTTCAATCCCAGACTTACTACATGATATGTGGCCAGAGAGTGGCGTACAGCAACAGTGGTCCCTCTACATTCAGGTGGTGTCTTCACGGATCCTGGACACTATTCGCCCCATATGTCTGACTAGCTTTGTCTGCAAAGCTATGGCAAGGATCAACATGAACCTCACATATCTAGATATTGTGTACCTACCTGTCACCATACACAGTTTGGCTTTGTTAATGGCAGATCCTGCCTCTCAAACCTGTTTGATTTCTTTGAAACAGTCACCAAGGCCACTGTCAAGGGGAAGGAGGTCTACACAGCCTACCTGGACCTTGCATAAGCCTTTGATACAATACCCCACTTGTGCATTATAGGGAAGCTCACCAGTGTACATATTAACCCCTATGTCACTATGGTTATTGCACACTGGCTCAAGGGCAGAACACACATGGCTAGACTTGCTGGAGCCATGTCAGCCTCCAACCTGGTACAAGTGGTGTCCCACAAGGCTCAGCCCTGGGAGCTGTCATGTTCATTATATATTTACCATAGGTACAGGCCAACATGGAAGTACTGTGGCTGAGCAAGTCGCAGGTGACTGCAAACCCTACTTGGTGGCATACTGCCTCTTCATAGGCAATCTGTGCCTGACATATAAAGCCATGTCAAACCCTCACTTAATGGCCATGCTGCACCTCAGAATATCCAGATCCCATCAGGATACATGCTGGAATGACTTGAACCTCAGGAGTGATATACATAGGACATGCTGGAGGGGCACATTCACAACTCTGGAGGCTCCCTTCATTCTTGAATATTATCCCAATAGAGGTTAGGCAGACTGACTCAGTGACTGTCTTCAAGAGTGATATTAATGACTGGATGTGACATTGTAGGGTTACCCTGGGTATCACTTATGTGTCACTGTGAGACAGAGGCACAGTATACTAACCTTGGAAAAGGGCATAGCAAGACAGATTTACAATGCATGTTGAAAGCCACACACATTCTGCATAGGGGGATACATGGCCTGTGCAGACATCCCTGTATGAACCTATGGACCTATGTATCTTGTTCACCATTGGCCCTATGTGCTGTTAATCACCAATGCAATCTCAATACTATTGTAGCATGTGCAAAGGTCAGTTGTCAGTCACCTCTATGGTACAGTTGTGGGATATGTGTGTCATGTAGTAATGTCACAGCTGCCACATGTACACAGTCAACCCTATCCCCTGCCCATGGATGTACAACACATGTATGAGATGGAAACATATGGCCAAACTGTGGACTAAGCACTCTGAACCCAGTACTGGCATAACCTGTCTGGTGGCATGAAATACTACAGTGACAGCAATACCAATCTGATGTGGACCTACACGGACAGCAATACAAGCATGGAAACACACCAGGTCAGTTGTGGAGCCTAAGGATAGCATCCTGCATGACTGGCAGACATCTCTGCAGCTGGCACACAGGCATACATTAGGCCTGCACACAGCACGCATAACACATAGCACACAAATCCTGTGTGTCAAACAAGCACAGTCTGTACAGCTATACAACACTACTGCCACAGTTGTGTTAGGTACCTTTATTGTCCAGTACAGTGAGAACATGCTCACCAGGCTGGACAATGTGTAGGTCACAGTGATATGCTCATGGAGCACTGTGGTCCACCACATAACACAAACATACAGGTCAGTCAGATGCATGGACACATATGACTCAGTCATTGTCCATGCCACCACAGCTGATGTGGGATGTCCTCACTGGGATACATGATAGGGAACATGGAAGGGATCACTGAGCAAGTGACACAGGCTGGTAGACCCTGACCTTGGTTGGCATCAGACCCTCACCAGGGATTCTGACATATTACTGAATGCTAATGAATTAGTGTAGCTACGACACCCTGGCTGAATGGTTCTTAGCATGCTGTCACTGCATTGCTGTGGAATAACGTCTTACCACTCCCACAACAGGTGAAAACATGCAGCACCTGTACATCAGCAACATGTAGACTATATGCCCCAGACCAGGTGTGTATCCTCACTACTAGGCTGATAGCATCTACATCTCACACTGTATATACACATCCCACATGCAGCACCTGCACAGAAGACCACAGTCATAATGTTACCCTGTGCAAATACCATGTATTCACATGTGTCAGGCATCACACATGGTAACTATTGAAGGTCACAGGTACATATGTGTATTTGGCACACATACATCATGTGTGCATTGCCATAACTGGTTTAATCAATGTCATGCATTATTGTGAGGGACAACCTGCACACATGGGCATTCTGTGTGGGCAAAACACACGTGGCATGTCTGTACTCAAAAGCCATACATAATTGTGATATCATTTAGAAAGGGGTATGTGCATCCTGTAGTGTGTTCTCCCAGTTGCCAAAAGGGGGATTTCAGTCATACATACTTACCCCCCCCCCTGCACACACACTTGCTGGATCCAAACCCCTATTTAATTATGTTATGACACTAGAGACGGACGCATTAGCGCAGCACACTATTCGCATTACTGGGAGATTCCCTTTCACATGATATACTTATAGGGTGCTGACATCATCAGAGTTTAGAAAGTAGAATGAGCATCCTGTGGTGTGTTTTCCCAGTTGCCAAAAGGGATGTTCTTTTCATACACACTGCCACTTACCCCCCTGCACACACACTTGCTGGATTCAAACCCCTACTTAACTATGTTATGACACTAGAGACGGACGCATTAGCACAGCGTGCTATTCGCATTACTGGGAGATTCCCTTTCACATGATATACTTATAGGGTGATTACATCATCAGAGTTTAGAAAGTGGAATGAGCATCCTGTGGTGTGTTTTCCCAGTTGCCAAAAGGGATGTTCTTTTCATACACACTGACACACACACTTCCCTGAACACACGCTTGCCACTTGCTGGATTCAAACCCCTACCTAACTATGTTATGACACTAGAGACGGATGCATTAGCGCAGCACGCTATTCACATTACTGGGAGAGTTCCTTTCACATTATATACTTATAGGGTGCTGACATCATCAGAGTTTAGAAAGTGGAATGAACGTTCTGTGGTGTGTTTTCCCAGTTGCCAAAAGGGATGTTCTTTTCACACACACTTGCCACTTGCTGGATTCAAATCCCTACCTAACTATGTTATGACACTAGAGACATATGCATTAGCAGAGCACGCTATTCGGATTACTAAGAGATTTCTTTTCTCCTGATATACTTATAGGGTGCTTACATGATCAGTGTCTAGAAAGGGGAATGAGCATCCTCCGGTGTGTTTTCACAGTTGCTAGGAGTAACATTTGGACCAAGTGTGTGAGCATGCCCAGTTCAGCCTTCCCATGGCATGTTGTGTGAAAGATGCCTCATTTATCCAAGTGTGTGAGCATGCCCAGTGTGGGCTTTCCATATGTTGAACTTTGCAGCACATCACATTTGTGGATGAGCGTGACCTTCAACAAATACCTCCAGTTTATGGTTGTGTGTTCTGTGCCATGTTGTGTAGTTACTGTCCAGATGCTTTTTGTGTGAACACAAGGAGTATACTGTGCCTGCAGGTTTTGCATGGGATACTTTGCACACAATTGTCAACATCCGTTCATACTGACCTAACACTGTAGTACTGTATAGTGTAGTGGTTCAGTACTTTCACTGTGGTGGTCAGTATCCTGGGCTTTAGTCCTATCACTGCTTTACATTTCCATAGTGTGCACAACAGCCTGGTTAGGGTCCAGTTGTGCACATCTGCACAAAGGCGGTGCCTCTGCAGACCATGGTAATTACTGCCCCATAAGCTTAACAAGTCTAGTCTGCAAAGCTATGGAGAGGATCATAATTGAGCTCATAAACAAAGATATGGGGGACATACAGACATTGTGCCCATCCCATTTTGGCTTGGTCAAGGGCAGATCATGCCTTTTGTACTGGGTTGACATCTTCAAAACGGTCACTTAGGCCATTGTTGGGGAAAGGCAGTCCATACAGCCTACCTTGGCCTTGCAAACACTTTCAACACAATACCCCACTCAGGTATTGTGGAAAACCCTAACAACTGAAATGTAAACCCATATGTAACAAGATGGGTTGCAAACTGGCTTAAGGACGGGACCCACAGGGTTAGAGTTGCTGGCACTATGTTAGACTCCAGGCTGGTCACAGGTGGTGTCACACAGGGCTCAGTCCTTGGCCCCCATTGTTTGTCATGTACTTCCCAGAAGTACAGGCCAACATGGGAGGACTTTGGCTGACAATGTTTGCAGATGACTGCACACTGGGCACCATAGTGGACAGTGCATCAGACATGGATATCCTTCACAAGGGACTCACGGTAACTGATAGCTGGTGCCAGAGCCATGGCCTGAAGTCAAAGTGCACAACATGTGGCTAGAAAGACCTTCTACATTGCCCACCTGATCAGGATGGGATTCACATCCAGATCTAGTGGGTGATTGTTCCCTGTACTCTTCACTTATCAGAACGGTGATCAAGTAGAATGCCCTATTCTGGATGTATCTCACCCAACATCTGCAGCAATTGGAGACACCCTGAATGTCCCCTACCTAAAGGATCAAGGAACCCCAACAGCTGTCATATGCTGCCAGATTGAAGACACTCCCACTCTATTCACTCACATACCGTCTGCTTAGAGGTAACATGTGCCTGACATGCAAGGCCATGTCCAAACAGGGATTAATGGACATGCTCCACCTCAGAATCGGCAGATCCACCTGAACCACTAGTGCAGGTGACTTACACCTTAGCAGGGATGTACGTTGGACATGTTGGAGGGATGGAGTTATCACCCGGAGACTCCCTATGCTGTGGAATACAATCCCGGTCCATGTGAGGCAGAGCACCTTGCTGGCTGTGTTCAAGAGGTATCTTGACCTGTGGATGGAAGGTCATACGTTTAACCTGGGGATCGCCACTGTGTCACTGCTGGAGAGAGGCATGACAAAATAATGGGCACAGTACTGTTTCCATATAAGGGGTGGTGTACCAATGAACTCTGTGCTAGGCTTATACCTGCCTTAGGGAAGATAGCCTAGTATAAACCTATGTACCTATGAACCTATCTGACCATGTTGCATTATGTTCAGATGTGAACTACTTACAACAGCCTCATCCAACATCAGTAGTGTATTCCACAACATGGGTGTACATTGGCAAACACTACTGATGTGCCCTAGGCTATTTCTAATGCTAGTCGGAGAGTGTGTTTGTCCATCAACACATTGTAAGTGTAGTTTGCCATGACATATTTCTTGTTTAGTATGCTGTGCCTCTGTCTACCTGTGACATAACATTGATACCCAGGGTAAACCTCCCATCTCCCATCCACTCATTAGGATTCCTGTTGAGGGGACTCAACGAGTGTCTCTACGGACAACCTGTACTGGTAGTTTACTCATGCGTAGGGGTGGCTTCTGTGTTATGGATAATGCACTACAGCCTGTCCTATGTATGCCAGTGCTGGGGTTCAGGTCCCTCATGTGCATAGCTCCCTGCCATTCAGATTGTACAAGGTGCAGCATGTGCATTGATTCCAGCTTAGACATGACTTTCTACATCAGGCACAGCTTGCATCTGGGTGGACAGCATGGCAGTGTGTGGAGCTGCACTCTGTTTAATCAGGCTACACATTACATGTGTTCCAGCTCTTTCATACTCCTGGTGAGGTACTGTTGTGGACTTTACAGGTGCTGGATGTGTCTGCATGAGGTACACCCACAGGGGCTGTTGTGGTCATTTCTAATGCTGATGAAAGATAACTGCAGAACCACAATGACCTCCCCTTAGCTAGATGTCAGACAGCATGGACCATGCAATCACAATAAAAACAGGACCCTTTCCACAAAGGGAAAGTGTCCTGTCTGGTGGACCCCAGCCATAAACAAACTGTATGACAGATGAGGGTTACTAATGCAAGACAGAGCTACATCTCCAAAAGGGAAGACAGCTGTGATCAGCACTAGTAGAAAGCTACATTATCTCATAAAGACATGCAAGGTCAACTTGGGGACATAAATCACCAAAGACAATGAAGGTAACCACACTGCTTTCTTCAGTTATGTCAGACACCTGGTTGTGAACCCTCAGATATGCTCAGAGTTGGTACACAACAACATATATTCCAGTGACCTGACAGATATTGGCAACATTCCGACGGACAGCTTCAGTTCGATTCACCCCCTCCCTCACCCCCAAAAGAAGATAGTTATCACTGCTGTATGTAACCTCACTGTCATCTTGGATGTCCATGTGAGAGCCGCACTCAGCAAAGACAAGTACACAGCATCCATGGGACCTGCTGATATCCCCGGTTGCATGCTATGTGAACTCCAGAAGGGGCTGGACCCGTATATACAACTGCTATTTAACCTTAGTCATGCTACAGGATATGTACCTGAACACTGGCATACGGCAACAGTGGTCCCACTCCACAAAGGAGATCCCTCCACAGACCATGGCAACTACCACCACACAAGCTTAACCAGCCTTGTCTGCAAAGCTATGGGAAGAGTCATTATGGAGCTCTTACACAGACACATTGCTGATCTACGGACCCTTGTTCCCACCTAGTTCAGCTTTGTACAGGGCAGATCCTGCCTTTTGCACCTAGTTGACTACTATGAAACTGTCAGTAGGGCCATCGATGAGGGCTACACAGTCCACACAGCCTACCTGCACTTTGCTAAGGCCTGTGACACAATACCACACTCAGGCATCATAGCCAAGCTCAACAGCTGACAAATAACAGCATATGTCACAGGATAGGTTGCAAAATGGCTAAGAAACAGAACCCATACAGTCAACATTGCAGGTGCCTTGTCAGATTCGAAGCCAGTCACAGGTGGTGTCCCACAAGGATGTGTCCTGGGACCCCTCTTAATTGGTATTTACTTTTCAGATGTGAAAGCAAACATAGGGGGGTTGTGGCTGACAAAGTTTGCAGATGACTGTAACCTAGGCACCATAGTGAATACATCAGCCGGCACACACATACTACAGAATGCCGTCACAAAGGCGGATAGCTGGTGCCAGACGCATGGCCTGAAACTGAATGCAACTGATGTGTATTCATCCCCTTTGGGAGGAACAAAGTATCCACAGATCAATACATAGACAGCAACCCACTGAGCACAGACAACAAATCAGACACCTGGGGACACATGTAGATAGTGACATCTCTTTTGACACCCCTGTTGCCAAAGTGGTTAGGAAGACTTTCTATCTTGCCCACCTTATCATGGAGGGTTTTCCATCCAGATCATAGGAGGTCATTGTTCCACTATCCTTCTCCCTTATCAGGCCCATGATTGAATACAAAGCCCCATATGGTATGTACCTCGCCCAGCACTTGCAACAGCTGGACACACCCCAAAAGTACCTACCATGAAGATCAGGGTTCTTCAACACATGTCATATGCTTCCAGAATAGAGGAAATCCAGCTTTGTTCAGTGTCATACCGCATACTTACAGGTGACCTATGCCTGACATACAGGACCATGTCCATTCAGGATTTGGTGGACATGCTCCACTGCAAGCAATCCAAATCCACCAGAGCCATGAGAGCTGAGGATTTGAACCTCAGCACATACATGTATAGGACATGCTGGAGGGACAGAGTCATAACTCAGAGGCATCTCACACTCTAGCAGAGTATCCCAGTTCATGTTTGACAGAGTCCCTCACTGACTCTCTTCAGGAGACATCTGGACAACTGCATATGAGACAGAGGCACAGACTAGACAGAGGCACAGTCATGTTATTCAATTACGTAAGGGGTCATAATGTGTCACTACTAAGTCAGAGGCACAATATTCAGAATCTATTCTGTACACTTATTATCACTATAAGGGGTGGCAATAGCCACATCACTATGGCTAGGCTTATACATGCACTAGGGCAGATAGCCTAGTAGTAGACTATGACACTATGAAACACTGGTGTATGTATAGGTATTGTCAGTCAAACACTATGATGTGGTTTGGGGGGCTTGATATCTCCCTGTATTCCAACATTGTTTTGTCTATTCCTTCTAGCATGTCTAGGGATCAGTTGCTAGTGTCCTCTCCTGCTCAGCTGGTGAACCTGGGAATATTGAGGCAATGTTACACTTGCCTCATGTACACTGACAACCCTCTCCTTCTCCCATAAAACACACAGACATGTGAGAGATGCAACTATATAGCCAAAGTGGAGGCTGAGCTCTCTCAACATAGGACTAGCAAGACCAGAGAGAAGGTGAAGGTAACCACACACATCACAAATCCAGTCTCACATGGCACTATCACAACTTAAGATCATACACATAGACACACAGAGACATACTCGGAGGCTCTGATCAGACTTCTACCAAAACGGCAGTGGCCACCACAGCAGACACTCACACAACTGCCTCCACAGGGCACAGCACATGCAACACATTCACCACAGAGTCGGTGTGCCAAACAGTCACAGCCCTTAAGGTCAAACACAATGCCAGACACACTTGTCATAGGTGACTCCATAGTCAGACACACTGACGTCCCGCTCACCAGATCGAGTACGGAGGAGGTCACAGTAAGCTGCCTATCGGGCACTGGAATCCATCACATAATGCAAGCACTCAGGTCACTCAACTGCAAGTACAAGTCTGACCCAGTCATTATCCATGCTGGTGTGAACGACCTGAGATGTACCTCCCTGGACTACATGGAAAGAGACATAGAGTAATCCTCTGATTATATAGGCCAGGCAGGTATAACCCTGACCTTCAGCAGTATCCTACCTTCACCAAGTATGATGCCACATAAACAGAGACAAGATGATCAGCTGTAATAATTTGCTTAAACTATGGTGTCATTCAAAGGGGGTCCAATGTCTGTCTGCCTGGGATGACATGCTGGACAGGCCACGCTGATTTGCAAGGGACGGCTTGCACCTGTCACCCCTGGGCTTCCGGATTTCGGCTGATGCTCTTGCCACCCCCATTGTGCCTTTTTTATGCAAGATTCAGATTCTACACCTACCACCCTAGAACACAGTAAAGGAAAGACACTAAGGGTAATGCTGCTCAATGCCAGAGGTCTCAACCTCAAGCTGCACACGCTCTATGCCCTTCTCAGTATGTAGCACATTGATGTCTGTGCTGTGCCTGAGACCTGGTTCACAGCTTCTGACAGCACCCCGGCACTATCGGGTGCTACCTCATATCATGCGTTCCGGCACCAGAATCCGGACAACACCGAGAAAGGAGGGTGGGTGTCCATATTCATCAAGGACACCCTCACCTCATGGTTGGTGGCAACACACGATGCATCGGAGACCATCCAGGTGCCAGTGACCATAGGCAAGACTGCTCTGCAGTTTGTAGCATGTTACATGCCACCCTCTCAAACTCAGGTACCTCACACAGCTGTCCTGCAAACACTGGAGGGGATAAATGTATCTCCAAACACCATCCTACTGGGTGATTCCAACTATCCACATATAGACTGTGATCACTAATCAAGCCACAACACTCTAACACAAAGGTTCCAAGAGTTCATACACTCAAATGCCATGGAACAACTGGTCCCAATCCCCAAAAGTGGAGGCAACATACTAGAACTCATCATCACGAACATGGGGTCACACTGTTCAACACCAGAAGTATACCCCTCATTGGTGAGATCAGATCATGGACTAATCTCAGTGGGAGTCCACATCCCACCCACACCCCAGATAGAAAAACAAACAGTGAAGACCTTCTCAAATGCCGACTTCACATTTCTAAGGACTGGTGTGGTCTCTTTCAAGGCCCCCAAGCCAGCGGACACCATTACCCAAGCCACTGTATCACTTACAAATGCCTTCTACCAGCACCTCCAGGACTGCATGGATCAGGCAATCCCAAACAAAACAAAGACTCTTTGTACCACAGGCAAGCATCCAGTCTGGTGGACCCTAGCCATAAACAAGCTCTACAACACAAGGAAGGAGCTACTACGAGATAGAGCGAAATCCGTGAGAAGGAAGACACCCTGCTCATTGTGAGTAAAACACTGGGTTCCCCCATACAATCATCCGAGGCGGGTTTTGAGAGTAAACCCACTCAGGACTCAAGGGACAATCATGAGGCCTTTTTTACCTATGTTTGAAACCTGGGAGGGAACTCCCAGATATGCTCAGAATTAGTTCGGAATGATGTAAATATCACTGAACCTACAGACATTGCCAACATACTGGCTGACAAGTTCAGTGCAGATTTCTCCCCCCCTCCCCCAACTGGAGGGGTATCTACACCAGAGGATTGTAGCCCCCCAAACATCTCCAATGCTGGGGTGGGAACTGCTCTATCCAAGGCGGAAAACACTTTATCCATAGGACCAGATGGTGTCCTCAGTTGTGTGCTCCATGAACTCAATGAGTAATTACACCCGCAGTTAGGGCAGCTGTTTAATCTTAGCCTCACCTCAGGATATGTGCCCAAGGAGTGGCATACGGCAATGGTGGACCCACTTCACAAAGGAGGTGCCTTCTCCAACCCCGAACTACCATCCCATCAGCTTGACAAGCCTGTTCTGCTAAGCTATGGAGAGGATCATAATGGGAATTATAAATGAAGACATAGGGGACTTGCAGACATTGGATCCAATCCAGTTTGGCTTTGTCAAGGGCAGATCATGCCTTTTAAACTTGGTTGACTTTTTCAAGACAGTCACCCAGGCCATTGACGTGGGCAAGGCAGTCCACACAGCCTACCTTGACCTGGCAAAGGCTTTCGACACAATACCCCACTCAGGTATCATTGAAAACATCACCAGCTTAATTGTGAACCCATACATCACAGCATGGGTTGCAAACTGGCTAAGTGACGGAACACACAGGGTCAAAGTTGCTGGTGCCATGTCACACTCCAGAGCTGTCACAAGTGGTATCCCAAAGGGCTCAGTCCTGGGCCCACATTTGTTCAGCATCTACTTTTCAGACGTACGAGCAAACACAGGAGGATTATGGCTGACAAAGTTTGAAGATGACTGCAAACTGGGAAGCATAGTTGGAAACCCATCTGACACAGACATCCTTCAGAAGGGTCTCATAGACACAGATAACTGGTGCCAGAGCCATGGCCTTACGTTAAACGCTAAACAATGCATAGTCATACCCTTCGGGAACAACAGGGTTACCCCTAGTTCCCATCTAGGTGGCAATCCTCTAAGCACAGAAGAGGTTATCAGGGTCCTGGGCACCCAGGTTGACAGTAATATTTCGTTTGACACTCACATTGCCAGAGTAGGCCTGGGGCAGTTCCTGCTATTAGGACAGAGGTGTGACCTGGTAGTGTCAGGGTGCTGATGTGGGCTTTGACCCTGTTTTCTATTACAGCACTGATATCTACATTCTCTATACTGTGCGTTTACACTGCACATTTATACTTCTGGCATTGGGTAGCATTACATCTAGGTTACTATCGCTTGTGGTACCTATGAGGTAGGTTTGTGTTTTTTGTGGTTTATGATTGGTGTGGGTGGATGTTAGTCGGGTCCTCAGGTGTGCATATGGTACATGGTATTACATTACTTAACACATGGCATTCATGCCTCAGGTGGTGCTGCAGGGCTGCCTCTGTCAGATGCACATACTACACTCCCTGTACATGTTTGGAAGCAAGTTGTGTCATGTTAGGCATCCCTGTTACTATATGAGTGAGTCAGAGCGGGTATCAGTCCCAGTGTTCCTACTGACCAAGTGTATGTGCTATGCGTTGCCTCTTTGCCAAGGCCAGGGCATACTGGGCACGCCTCCTTCTGCCTACTGGGACAAGGTCAGGTTGTTCCTCCTCTGAGTCACCCTCTGCCTGTGGTGGCCTTGGCAATGGTGGGGGGATGTTAGGCCCAGCCCTGTGCTGGTCCTGCTGCAGCTGTTTCCAGGATCATATTATGTAGCATAGCACATATCATGACCATTTGGGTACATGTAGTTGGTGTGTACTGCAAGGCTCCACCAGATATGTCCAGACACCGGAACCATGACTTGAGCAGCCCAAACACACGCTCTATGACATTACGTGTTTGTGCGTGTGCCTCATTATGGCGTTCCTGTTCAGGTGTGTGTGCATTTCTGATGGGTGTCATCAGCCACGGCTCAAGTGCATAACCTGCATCCCCCACTAGGTGTCCGTGTGGGAAGTCCCCACTGGCAAATGATTGGTACAGCTGCGTCAGATGCCAGATGTGGGAATCGTGGTAGCTCCCAGGGCAGCCACCACTGCCTCTGCAGACCATGGTAATTACTGCCCCATAAGCTTAACAAGTCTAGTCTGCAAAGCTATGGAGAGGATCATAATTGAGCTCATAAACAAAGATATGGGGGACATACAGACATTGTGCCCATCCCATTTTGGCTTGGTCAAGGGCAAATCATGCCTTTTGTACTGGGTTGACATCTTCAAAACGGTCACTTAGGCCATTGTTGGGGAAAGGCAGTCCATACAGCCTACCTTGGCCTTGCAAACACTTTCAACACAATACCCCACTCAGGTATTGTGGAAAACCCTAACAACTGAAATGTAAACCCATATGTAACAAGATGGGTTGCAAACTGGCTTAAGGACGGGACCCACAGGGTTAGAGTTGCTGGCACTATGTTAGACTCCAGGCTGATCACAGGTGGTGTCACACAGGGCTCAGTCCTTGGCCCCCATTGTTTGTCATGTACTTCCCAGAAGTACAGGCCAACATGGGAGGACTTTGGCTGACAATGTTTGCAGATGACTGCACACTGGGCGCCATAGTGGACAGTGCATCAGACATGGATATCCTTCACAAGGGACTCACGGTAACTGATAGCTGGTGCCAGAGCCATGGCCTGAAGTCAAAGTGCACAACATGTGGCTAGAAAGACCTTCTACATTGCCCACCTGATCAGGATGGGATTCACATCCAGATCTAGTGGGTGATTGTTCACCTGTACTCTTCACTTATCAGAACGGTGATCAAGTAGAATGCCCTATTCTGGATGTATCTCACCCAACATCTGCAGCAATTGGAGACACCCTGAATGTCCCCACCTAAAGGATCAAGGAACCCCAACAGCTGTCATATGCTGCCAGATTGAAGACACTCCCACTCTATTCACTCACATACCGTCTGCTTAGAGGTGACATGTGCCTGACATGCAAGGCCATGTCCAAACAGGGATTAATGGACATGCTCCACCTCAGAATCGGCAGATCCACCTGAACCACTAGTGCAGGTGACTTACACCTTAGCAGGGATGTACGTTGGACATGTTGGAGGGATGGAGTTATCACCCGGAGACTCCCTATGCTGTGGAATACAATCCCGGTCCATGTGAGGCAGAGCACCTTGCTGGCTGTGTTCAAGAGGTATCTTGACCTGTGGATGGAAGGTCATACGTTTAACCTGGGGATCGTCACTGTGTCACTGCTGGAGAGGCATGACAAAATAATGGGCACAGTACTGTTTCCATATAAGGGTGGTGTACGTAATGAACTCTGTGCTAGGCTTATACCTGCCTTAGGGAAGATAGCCTAGTATAAACCTATGTACCTATGAACCTATCTGACCATGTTGCATTATGTTCAGATGTGAACTACTTACAACAGCCTCATCCAACATCAGTAGTGTATTCCACAACATGGGTGTACATTGGCAAACACTACCGATGTGCCCTAGGCCATTTCTAATGCTAGTCGGAGAGTGTGTTTGTCCATCAACACATTGTAAGTGTAGTTTGCCATGACATATTTCTTGTTTAGTATGCTGTGCCTCTGTCTACCTGTGACATAACATTGATACCCAGGGTAAACCTCCCATCTCCCATCCACTCATTAGGATTCCTGTTGAGGGGACTCAACGAGTGTCTCTACGGACAACCTGTACTGGTAGTTTACTCATGCGTGGTGGCTTCTGTGTTATGGATAATGCAGTACAGCCTGTCCTATGTATGCCAGTGCTGGGGTTCAGGTCCCTCATGTGCATAGCTCCCTGCCATTCAGATTGTACAAGGTGCAGCATGTGCATTGATTCCAGCTTAGACATGACTTTCTACATCAGGCACAGCTTGCATCTGGGTGGACAGCATGGCAGTGTGTGGAGCTGCACTCTGTTTAATCAGGCTACACATTACATGTGTTCCAGCTCTTTCATACTCCTGGTGAGGTACTGTTGTGGACTTTACAGGTGCTGGATGTGTCTGCATGAGGTACACCCCACAGGGGCTGTTGTGGTCATTTCTAATGCTGATGAAAGATAACTGCAGAACCACAATGACCTCCCCTTAGCTAGATGTCAGACAGCATGGACCATGCAATCACAAATAAAAACAGGACCCTTTCCACAAAGGGAAAGTGTCCTGTCTGGTGGACCCCAGCCATAAACAAACTGTATGACAGATGAGGGTTACTAATGCAAGACAGAGCTACATCTCCAAAAGGGAAGACAGCTGTGATCAGCACTAGTAGAAAGCTACATTATCTCATAAAGACATGCAAGGTCAACTTGGGGACATAAATCACCAAAGACAATGAAGGTAACCACACTGCTTTCTTCAGTTATGTCAGACACCTGGTTGTGAACCCTCAGATATGCTCAGAGTTGGTACACAACAACATATATTCCAGTGACCTGACAGATATTGGCAACATTCCGACGGACAGCTTCAGTTCGATTCACCCCCTCCCTCACCCCCAAAAGAAGATAGTTATCACTGCTGTATGTAACCTCACTGTCATCTTGGATGTCCATGTGAGAGCCGCACTCAGCAAAGACAAGTACACAGCATCCATGGGACCTGCTGGTATCCCCGGTTGCATGCTATGTGAACTCCAGAAGGGGCTGGACCCGTATATACAACTGCTATTTAACCTTAGTCATGCTACAGGATATGTACCTGAACACTGGCATACGGCAACAGTGGTCCCACTCCACAAAGGAGATCCCTCCACAGACCATGGCAACTACCACCACACAAGCTTAACCAGCCTTGTCTGCAAAGCTATGGGAAGAGTCATTATGGAGCTCTTACACAGACACATTGCTGACCTACGGACCCTTGTTCCCACCTAGTTCAGCTTTGTACAGGGCAGATCCTGCCTTTTGCACCTAGTTGACTACTATGAAACTGTCAGTAGGGCCATCGATGAGGGCTACACAGTCCACACAGCCTACCTGCACTTGGCTAAGGCCTGTGACACAATACCACACTCAGGCATCATAGCCAAGCTCAACAGCTGACAAATAACAGCATATGTCACAGGATAGGTTGCAAAATGGCTAAGAAACAGAACCCATACAGTCAACATTGCAGGTGCCTTGTCAGATTCGAAGCCAGTCACAGGTGGTGTCCCACAAGGATGTGTCCTGGGACCCCTCTTAATTGGTATTTACTTTTCAGATGTGAAAGCAAACATAGGGGGGTTGTGGCTGACAAAGTTTGCAGATGACTGTAACCTAGGCACCATAGTGAATACATCAGCCGGCACACACATACTACAGAATGCCGTCACAAAGGCGGATAGCTGGTGCCAGACGCATGGCCTGAAACTGAATGCAACTGATGTGTATTCATCCCTTTGGGAGGAACAAAGTACCCACAGATCAATACATAGACAGCAACCCACTGAGCACAGACAACAAATCAGACACCTGGGGACACATGTAGATAGTGACATCTCTTTTGACACCCCTGTTGCCAAATTGGTTAGGAAGACTTTCTATCTTGCCCACCTTATCATGGAGGGTTTTCCATCCAGATCATAGGAGGTCATTGTTCCACTATCCTTCTCCCTTATCAGGCCCATGATTGAATACAAAGCCCCATATGGTATGTACCTCGCCCAGCACTTGCAACAGCTGGACACACCCCAAAAGTACCTACCATGAAGATCAGGGTTCTTCAACACATGTCATATGCTTCCAGAATAGAGGAAATCCAGCTTTGTTCAGTGTCATACCGCATACTTACAGGTGACCTATGCCTGACATACAAGACCATGTCCATTCAGGATTTGGTGGACATGCTCCACTGCAAGCAATCCAAATCCACCAGAGCCATGAGAGCTGAGGATTTGAACCTCAGCACATACATGTATAGGACATGCTGGAGGGACAGAGTCATAACTCAGAGGCATCTCACACTCTAGCAGAGTATCCCAGTTCATGTTTGACAGAGTCCCTCACTGACTCTCTTCAGGAGACATCTGGACAACTGCATATGAGACAGAGGCACAGACTAGACAGAGGCACAGTCATGTTATTCAATTACGTAAGGGGTCATAATGTGTCACTACTAAGTCAGAGGCACAATATTCAGAATCTATTCTGTACACTTATTATCACTATAAGGGGTGGCAATAGCCACATCACTATGGCTAGGCTTATACATGCACTAGGGCAGATAGCCTAGTAGTAGACTATGACACTATGAAACACTGGTGTATGTATAGGTATTGTCAGTCAAACACTATGATGTGGTTTGGGGGGCTTGATATCTCCCTGTATTCCAACATTGTTTTGTCTATTCCTTCTAGCATGTCTAGGGATCAGTTGCTAGTGTCCTCTCCTGCTCAGCTGGTGAACCTGGGAATATTGAGGCAATGTTACACTTGCCTCATGTACACTGACAACCCTCTCCTTCTCCCATAAAACACACAGACATGTGAGAGATGCAACTATATAGCCAAAGTGGAGGCTGAGCTCTCTCAACATAGGACTAGCAAGACCAGAGAGAAGGTGAAGGTAACCACACACATCACAAATCCAGTCTCACATGGCACTATCACAACTTAAGATCATACACATAGACACACAGAGACATACTCGGAGGCTCTGATCAGGCTTCTACCAAAACGGCAGTGGCCACCACAGCAGACACTCACACAACTGCCTCCACAGGGCACAGCACATGCAACACATTGACCACAGAGTCGGTGTGCCAAACAGTCACAGCCCTTAAGGCCAAACACAATGCCAGACACACTTGTCATAGGTGACTCCATAGTCAGACACACTGACGTCCCGCTCACCAGATCGAGTACGGAGGAGGTCACAGTAAGCTGCCTATCGGGCACTGGAATCCATCACATAATGCAAGCACTCAGGTCACTCAACTGCAAGTACAAGTCTGACCCAGTCATTATCCATGCTGGTGTGAACGACCTGAGATGTACCTCCCTGGACTACATGGAAAGAGACATAGAGTATCCCTCTGATTATATAGGCCAGGCAGGTATGACCCTGACCTTCAGCAGTATCCTACCTTCACCAAGTATGATGCCACATAAACAGAGACAAGATGATCAGCTGTAATAATTTGCTTAAACTATGGTGTCATTCAAAGGGGGTCCAATGTCTGTCTGCCTGGGATGACATGCTGGACAGGCCACGCTGATTTGCAAGGGACGGCTTGCACCTGTCACCCTGGGCTTCATTTCGGCTGATGCTCTTGCCACCCCCATTGTGCCTTTTTTATGCAAGATTCAGATTCTACACCTACCACCCTAGAACACAGTAAAGGAAAGACACTAAGGGTAATGCTGCTCAATGCCAGAGGTCTCAACCTCAAGCTGCACACGCTCTATGCCCTTCTCAGTATGTAGCACATTGATGTCTGTGCTGTGCCTGAGACCTGGTTCACAGCTTCTGACAGCACCCCGGCACTATCGGGTGCTACCTCATATCATGCGTTCCGGCACCAGAATCCGGACAACACCGAGAAAGGAGGGTGGGTGTCCATATTCATCAAGGACACCCTCACCTCATGGTTGGTGGCAACACACGATGCATCGGAGACCATCCAGGTGCCAGTGACCATAGGCAAGACTGCTCTGCAGTTTGTAGCATGTTACATGCCACCCTCTCAAACTCAGGTACCTCACACAGCTGTCCTGCAAACACTGGAGGGATAAATGTATCTCCAAACACCATCCTACTGGGTGATTCCAACTATCCACATATAGACTGTGATCACTAATCAAGCCACAACACTCTAACACAAAGGTTCCAAGAGTTCATACACTCAAATGCCATGGAACAACTGGTCCCAATCCCCAAAAGTGGAGGCAACATACTAGAACTCATCATCACGAACATGGGGTCACACTGTTCAACACCAGAAGTATACCCCTCATTGGTGAGATCAGATCATGGACTAATCTCAGTGGGAGTCCACATCCCATCCACACCCCAGATAGAAAAACAAACAGTGAAGACCTTCTCAAATGCCGACTTCACATTTCTAAGGACTGGTGTGGTCTCTTTCAAGGCCCCAAGCCAGCGGACACCATTACCCAAGCCACTGTATCACTTACAAATGCCTTCTACCAGCACCTCCAGGACTGCATGGATCAGGCAATCCCAAACAAAACAAAGACTCTTTGTACCACAGGCAAGCATCCAGTCTGGTGGACCCTAGCCATAAACAAGCTCTACAACACAAGGAAGGAGCTACTACGAGATAGAGCGAAATCCGTAGAAGGGAAGACACCCCTGCTCATTGTGAGTAAAACACTGGGTTCCCCCATACAATCATCCGAGGCGGGTTTTGAGAGTAAACCCACTCAGGACTCAAGGGACAATCATGAGGCCTTTTTTACCTATGTTTGAAACCTGGGAGGGAACTCCCAGATATGCTCAGAATTAGTTCGGAATGATGTAAATATCACTGAACCTACAGACATTGCCAACATACTGACTGACAAGTTCAGTGCAGATTTCTCCCCCCCTCCCCCCAACTGGAGGGGTATCTACACCAGAGGATTGTAGCCCCCCAAACATCTCCAATGCTGGGGTGGGAACTGCTCTATCCAAGGCGGAAAACACTTTATCCATAGGACCAGATGGTGTCCTCAGTTGTGTGCTCCATGAACTCAATGAGTAATTACACCCGCAGTTAGGGCAGCTGTTTAATCTTAGCCTCACCTCAGGATATGTGCCCAAGGAGTGGCATACGGCAATGGTGGACCCACTTCACAAAGGAGGTGCCTTCTCCAACCCCGGGAACTACCATCCCATCAGCTTGACAAGCCTGTTCTGCTAAGCTATGGAGAGGATCATAATGGGAATTATAAATGAAGACATAGGGGACTTGCAGACATTGGATCCAATCCAGTTTGGCTTTGTCAAGGGCAGATCATGCCTTTTAAACTTGGTTGACTTTTTCAAGACAGTCACCCAGGCCATTGACGTGGGCAAGGCAGTCCACACAGCCTACCTTGACCTGGCAAAGGCTTTCGACACAATACCCCACTCAGGTATCATTGAAAACATCACCAGCTTAATTGTGAACCCATACATCACAGCATGGGTTGCAAACTGGCTAAGTGACGGAACACACAGAGCTGTCACAAGTGGTATCCCAAAGGGCTCAGTCCTGGGCCCACATTTGTTCAGCATCTACTTTTCAGACGTACGAGCAAACACAGGAGGATTATGGCTGACAAAGTTTGAAGATGACTGCAAACTGGGAAGCATAGTTGGAAACCCATCTGACACAGACATCCTTCAGAAGGGTCTCATAGACACAGATAACTGGTGCCAGAGCCATGGCCTTACGTTAAACGCTAAACAATGCATAGTCATACCCTTCGGGAACAACAGGGTTACCCCTAGTTCCCATCTAGGTGGCAATCCTCTAAGCACAGAAGAGGTTATCAGGGTCCTGGGCACCCAGGTTGACAGTAATATTTCGTTTGACACTCACATTGCCAGAGTAGGCCTGGGGCAGTTCCTGCTATTAGGACAGAGGTGTGACCTGGTAGTGTCAGGGTGCTGATGTGGGCTTTGACCCTGTTTTCTATTACAGCACTGATATCTACATTCTCTATACTGTGTGCGTTTACACTGCGCACGATTTATACTTCTGGCATTGGGTAGCATTACATCTAGGTTACTATCGCTTGTGGTACCTATGAGGTAGGTTTGTGTTTTTTGTGGTTTATGATTGGTGTGGGTGGATGTTAGTCGGGTCCTCAGGTGTGCATATGGTACATGGTATTACATTACTTAACACATGGCATTCATGCCTCAGGTGGTGCTGCAGGGCTGCCTCTGTCAGATGCACATACTACACTCCCTGTACATGTTTGGAAGCAAGTTGTGTCATGTTAGGCATCCCTGTTACTATATGAGTGAGTCAGAGCGGGTATCAGTCCCAGTGTTCCTACTGACCAAGTGTATGTGCTATCGTTGCCTCTTTGCCAAGGCCAGGGCATACTGGGCACGCCTCCTTCTGCCTACTGGGACAAGGTCAGGTTGTTCCTCCTCTGAGTCACCCTCTGCCTGTGGTGGCCTTGGCAATGGTGGGGGGATGTTAGGCCCAGCCCTGTGCTGGTCCTGCTGCAGCTGTTTCCGCAGGATCATATTATGTAGCATAGCACATATCATGACCATTTGGGTACATGTAGTTGGTGTGTACTGCAAGGCTCCACCAGATGTGTCCAGACACTGGAACCATGACTTGAGCAGCCCAAACACACGCTCTATGACATTACGTGTTTGTGCGTGTGCCTCATTATGGCGTTCCTGTTCAGGTGTGTGTGCATTTCTGATGGGTGTCATCAGCCACGGCTCAAGTGCATAACCTGCATCCCCCACTAGGTGTCCGTGTGGGAAGTCCCCACTGGCAAATGATTGGTACAGCTGCGTCAGATGCCAGATGTGGGAATCGTGGTAGCTCCCAGGGCAGCCACCACTGCCTCTGCAGACCATGGTAATTACTGCCCCATAAGCTTAACAAGTCTAGTCTGCAAAGCTATGGAGAGGATCATAATTGAGCTCATAAACAAAGATATGGGGACATACAGACATTGTGCCCATCCCATTTTGGCTTGGTCAAGGGCAAATCATGCCTTTTGTACTGGGTTGACATCTTCAAACGGTCACTTAGGCCATTGTTGGGGAAAGGCAGTCCATACAGCCTACCTTGGCCTTGCAAACACTTTCAACACAATACCCCACTCAGGTATTGTGGAAAACCCTAACAACTGAAATGTAAACCCATATGTAACAAGATGGGTTGCAAACTGGCTTAAGGACGGGACCCACAGGGTTAGAGTTGCTGGCACTATGTTAGACTCCAGGCTGATCACAGGTGGTGTCACACAGGGCTCAGTCCTTGGCCCCCATTGTTTGTCATGTACTTCCCAGAAGTACAGGCCAACATGGGAGGACTTTGGCTGACAATGTTTGCAGATGACTGCACACTGGGCGCCATAGTGGACAGTGCATCAGACATGGATATCCTTCACAAGGGACTCACGGTAACTGATAGCTGGTGCCAGAGCCATGGCCTGAAGTCAAAGTGCACAACATGTGGCTAGAAAGACCTTCTACATTGCCCACCTGATCAGGATGGGATTCACATCCAGATCTAGTGGGTGATTGTTCCCTGTACTCTTCACTTATCAGAACGGTGATCAAGTAGAATGCCCTATTCTGGATGTATCTCACCCAACATCTGCAGCAATTGGAGACACCCTGAATGTCCCCACCTAAAGGATCAAGGAACCCCAACAGCTGTCATATGCTGCCAGATTGAAGACACTCCCACTCTATTCACTCACATACCGTCTGCTTAGAGGTGACATGTGCCTGACATGCAAGGCCATGTCCAAACAGGGATTAATGGACATGCTCCACCTCAGAATCGGCAGATCCACCTGAACCACTAGTGCAGGTGACTTACACCTTAGCAGGGATGTACGTTGGACATGTTGGAGGGATGGAGTTATCACTCGGAGACTCCCTATGCTGTGGAATACAATCCCGGCCCATGTGAGGCAGAGCACCTTGCTGGCTGTGTTCAAGAGGTATCTTGACCTGTGGATGGAAGGTCATACGTTTAACCTGGGGATCGTCACTGTGTCACTGCTGGAGAGGCATGACAAAATAATGGGCACAGTACTGTTTCCATATAAGGGGTGGTGTACGCCAATGAACTCTGTGCTAGGCTTATACCTGCCTTAGGGAAGATAGCCTAGTATAAACCTATGTACCTATGAACCTATCTGACCATGTTGCATTATGTTCAGATGTGAACTACTTACAACAGCCTCATCCAACATCAGTAGTGTATTCCACAACATGGGTGTACATTGGCAAACACTACCGATGTGCCCTAGGCCATTTCTAATGCTAGTCGGAGAGTGTGTTTGTCCATCAACACATTGTAAGTGTAGTTTGCCATGACATATTTCTTGTTTAGTATGCTGTGCCTCTGTCTACCTGTGACATAACATTGATACCCAGGGTAAACCTCCCATCTCCCATCCACTCATTAGGATTCCTGTTGAGGGGACTCAACGAGTGTCTCTACGGACAACCTGTACTGGTAGTTTACTCATGCGTGGGGGTGGCTTCTGTGTTATGGATAATGCAGTATAGCCTGTCCTATGTATGCCAGTGCTGGGGTTCAGGTCCCTCATGTGCATAGCTCCCTGCCATTCAGATTGTACAAGGTGCAGCATGTGCATTGATTCCAGCTTAGACATGACTTTCTACATCAGGCACAGCTTGCATCTGGGTGGACAGCATGGCAGTGTGTGGAGCTGCACTCTGTTTAATCAGGCTACACATTACATGTGTTCCAGCTCTTTCATACTCCTGGTGAGGTACTGTTGTGGACTTTACAGGTGCTGGATGTGTCTGCATGAGGTACACCCACAGGGGCTGTTGTGGTCATTTCTAATGCTGATGAAAGATAACTGCAGAACCACAATGACCTCCCTTAGCTAGATGTCAGACAGCATGGACCATGCAATCACAAATAAAAACAGGACCCTTTCCACAAAGGGAAAGTGTCCTGTCTGGTGGACCCCAGCCATAAACAAACTGTATGACAGATGAGGGTTACTAATGCAAGACAGAGCTACATCTCCAAAGGGAAGACAGCTGTGATCAGCACTAGTAGAAAGCTACATTATCTCATAAAGACATGCAAGGTCAACTTGGGGACATAAATCACCAAAGACAATGAAGGTAACCACACTGCTTTCTTCAGTTATGTCAGACACCTGGTTGTGAACCCTCAGATATGCTCAGAGTTGGTACACAACAACATATATTCCAGTGACCTGACAGATATTGGCAACATTCCACGGACAGCTTCAGTTCGATTCACCCCTCCCTCACCCCCAAAGAAGATAGTTATCACTGCTGTATGTAACCTCACTGTCATCTTGGATGTCCATGTGAGAGCCGCACTCAGCAAAGACAAGTACACAGCATCCATGGGACCTGCTGGTATCCCCGGTTGCATGCTATGTGAACTCCAGAAGGGGCTGGACCCGTATATACAACTGCTATTTAACCTTAGTCATGCTACAGGATATGTACCTGAACACTGGCATACGGCAACAGTGGTCCCACTCCACAAAGGAGATCCCTCCACAGACCATGGCAACTACCACCACACAAGCTTAACCAGCCTTGTCTGCAAAGCTATGGGAAGAGTCATTATGGAGCTCTTACACAGACACATTGCTGACCTACGGACCCTTGTTCCCACCTAGTTCAGCTTTGTACAGGGCAGATCCTGCCTTTTGCACCTAGTTGACTACTATGAAACTGTCAGTAGGGCCATCGATGAGGGCTACACAGTCCACACAGCCTACCTGCACTTGGCTAAGGCCTGTGACACAATACCACACTCAGGCATCATAGCCAAGCTCAACAGCTGACAAATAACAGCATATGTCACAGGATAGGTTGCAAAATGGCTAAGAAACAGAACCCATACAGTCAACATTGCAGGTGCCTTGTCAGATTCGAAGCCAGTCACAGGTGGTGTCCCACAAGGATGTGTCCTGGGACCCCTCTTAATTGGTATTTACTTTTCAGATGTGAAAGCAAACATAGGGGGGTTGTGGCTGACAAAGTTTGCAGATGACTGTAACCTAGGCACCATAGTGAATACATCAGCCAGCACACACATACTACAGAATGCCGTCACAAAGGTGGATAGCTGGTGCCAGACGCATGGCCTGAAACTGAATGCAACTGATGTGTATTCATCCCCTTTGGGAGGAACAAAGTACCCACAGATCAATACATAGACAGCAACCCACTGAGCACAGACAACAAATCAGACACCTGGGGACACATGTAGATAGTGACATCTCTTTTGACACCCCTGTTGCCAAATTGGTTAGGAAGACTTTCTATCTTGCCCACCTTATCATGGAGGGTTTTCCATCCAGATCATAGGAGGTCATTGTTCCACTATCCTTCTCCCTTATCAGGCCCATGATTGAATACAAAGCCCCATATGGTATGTACCTCGCCCAGCACTTGCAACAGCTGGACACACCCCAAAAGTACCTACCATGAAGATCAGGGTTCTTCAACACATGTCATATGCTTCCAGAATAGAGGAAATCCAGCTTTGTTCAGTGTCATACCGCATACTTACAGGTGACCTATGCCTGACATACAAGACCATGTCCATTCAGGATTTGGTGGACATGCTCCACTGCAAGCAATCCAAATCCACCAGAGCCATGAGAGCTGAGGATTTGAACCTCAGCACATACATGTATAGGACATGCTGGAGGGACAGAGTCATAACTCAGAGGCATCTCACACTCTAGCAGAGTATCCCAGTTCATGTTTGACAGAGTCCCTCACTGACTCTCTTCAGGAGACATCTGGACAACTGCATATGAGACAGAGGCACAGACTAGACAGAGGCACAGTCATGTTATTCAATTACGTAAGGGGTCATAATGTGTCACTACTAAGTCAGAGGCACAATATTCAGAATCTATTCTGTACACTTATTATCACTATAAGGGGTGGCAATAGCCACATCACTATGGCTAGGCTTATACATGCACTAGGGCAGATAGCCTAGTAGTAGACTATGACACTATGAAACACTGGTGTATGTATAGGTATTGTCAGTCAAACACTATGATGTGGTTTGGGGGGCTTGATATCTCCCTGTATTCCAACATTGTTTTGTCTATTCCTTCTAGCATGTCTAGGGATCAGTTGCTAGTGTCCTCTCCTGCTCAGCTGGTGAACCTGGGAATATTGAGGCAATGTTACACTTGCCTCATGTACACTGACAACCCTCTCCTTCTCCCATAAAACACACAGACATGTGAGAGATGCAACTATATAGCCAAAGTGGAGGCTGAGCTCTCTCAACATAGGACTAGCAAGACCAGAGAGAAGGTGAAGGTAACCACACACATCACAAATCCAGTCTCACATGGCACTATCACAACTTAAGATCATACACATAGACACACAGAGACATACTCGGAGGCTCTGATCAGACTTCTACCAAAACGGCAGTGGCCACCACAGCAGACACTCACACAACTGCCTCCACAGGGCACAGCACATGCAACACATTGACCACAGAGTCGGTGTGCCAAACAGTCACAGCCCTTAAGGCCAAGCACAATGCCAGACACACTTGTCATAGGTGACTCCATAGTCAGACACACTGACGTCCCGCTCACCAGATCGAGTATGGAGGAGGTCACAGTAAGCTGCCTATCGGGCACTGGAATCCATCACATAATGCAAGCACTCAGGTCACTCAACTGCAAGTACAAGTCTGACCCAGTCATTATCCATGCTGGTGTGAATGACCTGAGATGTACCTCCCTGGACTACATGGAAAGAGACATAGAGTATCCCTCTGATTATATAGGCCAGGCAGGTATGACCCTGACCTTCAGCAGTATCCTACCTTCACCAAGTATGATGCCACATAAACAGAGACAAGATGATCAGCTGTAATAATTTGCTTAAACTATGGTGTCATTCAAAGGGGGTCCAATGTCTGTCTGCCTGGGATGACATGCTGGACAGGCCACACTGATTTGCAAGGGACGGCTTGCACCTGTCACCCCTGGGCTTCCGGATTTCGGCTGATGCTCTTGCCACCCCCATTGTGCCTTTTTATGCAAGATTCAGATTCTACACCTACCACCCTAGAACACAGTAAAGGAAAGACACTAAGGGTAATGCTGCTCAATGCCAGAGGTCTCAACCTCAAGCTGCACACGCTCTATGCCCTTCTCAGTATGTAGCACATTGATGTCTGTGCTGTGCCTGAGACCTGGTTCACAGCTTCTGACAGCACCCCGGCACTATCGGGTGTTACCTCATATCATGCGTTCCGGCACCAGAATCCGGACAACACCGAGAAAGGAGGGTGGGTGTCCATATTCATCAAGGACACCCTCACCTCATGGTTGGTGGCAACACACGATGCATCGGAGACCATCCAGGTGCCAGTGACCATAGGCAAGACTGCTCTGCAGTTTGTAGCATGTTACATGCCACCCTCTCAAACTCAGGTACCTCACACAGCTGTCCTGCAAACACTGGAGGGGATAAATGTATCTCCAAACACCATCCTACTGGGTGATTCCAACTATCCACATATAGACTGTGATCACTAATCAAGCCACAACACTCTAACACAAAGGTTCCAAGAGTTCATACACTCAAATGCCATGGAACAACTGGTCCCAATCCCCACAAGTGGAGGCAACATACTAGAACTCATCATCACGAACATGGGGTCACACTGTTCAACACCAGAAGTATACCCAACATTGGTGAGATCAGATCATGGACTAATCTCAGTGGGAGTCCACATCCCACCCACACCCCAGATAGAAAAACAGTGAAGACCTTCTCAAATGCCGACTTCACATTTCTAAGGACTGGTGTGGTCTCTTTCAAGGCCCCCAAGCCAGCGGACACAATTACCCAAGCCACTGTATCACTTACAAATGCCTTCTACCAGCACCTCCAGGACTGCATGGATCAGGCAATCCCAAACAAAACAAAGACTCTTTGTACCACAGGCAAGCATCCAGTCTGGTGGACCCTAGCCATAAACAAGCTCTACAACACAAGGAAGGAGCTACTACGAGATAGAGCGAAATCCATAGAAGGGAAGACACCCCTGCTCATTGTGAGTAAAACACTGGGTTCCCCCATACAATCATCCGAGGCGGGTTTTGAGAGTAAACCCACTCAGGACTCAAGGGACAATCATGAGGCCTTTTTTACCTATGTTTGAAACCTGGGCGGGAACTCCCAGATATGCTCAGAATTAGTTCGGAATGATGTAAATATCACTGAACCTACAGACATTGCCAACATACTGGCTGACAAGTTCAGTGCAGATTTCTCCCCAACCCCCAACTGGAGGGGTATCTACACCAGAGGATTGTAGCCCCCCAAACATCTCCAATGCTGGGGTGGGAACTGCTCTATCCAAGGCGGAAAACACTTTATCCATAGGACCAGATGGTGTCCTCAGTTGTGTGCTCCATGAACTCAATGAGTAATTACACCCGCAGTTAGGGCAGCTGTTTAATCTTAGCCTCACCTCAGGATATGTGCCCAAGGAGTGGCATATGGCAATGGTGGACCCACTTCACAAAGGAGGTGCCTTCTCCAACCCCGGGAACTACCATCCCATCAGCTTGACAAGCCTGTTCTGCTAAGCTATGGAGAGGATCATAATGGGAATTATAAATGAAGACATAGGGGACTTGCAGACATTGGATCCAATCCAGTTTGGCTTTGTCAAGGGCAGATCATGCCTTTTAAACTTGGTTGACTTTTTCAAGACAGTCACCCAGGCCATTGACGTGGGCAAGGCAGTCCACACAGCCTACCTTGACCTGGCAAAGGCTTTCGACACAATACCCCACTCGGGTATCATTGAAAACATCACCAGCTTAATTGTGAACCCATACATCACAGCATGGGTTGCAAACTGGCTAAGTGACGGAACACACAGGGTCAAAGTTGCTGGTGCCATGTCACACTCCAGAGCTGTCACAAGTGGTATCCCAAAGGGCTCAGTCCTGGGCCCACATTTGTTCAGCATCTACTTTTCAGACGTACGAGCAAACACAGGAGGATTATGGCTGACAAAGTTTGAAGATGACTGCAAACTGGGAAGCATAGTTGGAAACCCATCTGACACAGACATCCTTCAGAAGGGTCTCATAGACACAGATAACTGGTGCCAGAGCCATGGCCTTACGTTAAACGCTAAATAATGCATAGTCATACCCTTCGGTTACCCCTAGTTCCCATCTAGGTGGCAATCCTCTAAGCACAGAAGAGGTTATCAGGGTCCTGGGCACCCAGGTTGACAGTAATATTTCGTTTGACACTCACATTGCCAGAGTAGGCCTGGGGCAGTTCCTGCTATTAGGACAGAGGTGTGACCTGGTAGTGTCAGGGTGCTGATGTGGGCTTTGACCCTGTTTTCTATTACAGCACTGATATCTACATTCTCTATACTGTGTGCATTTACACTGCACGCATTTATACTTCTGGCATTGGGTAGCATTACATCTAGGTTACTATCGCTTGTGGTACCTATGAGGTAGGTTTGTGTTTTTTGTGGTTTATGATTGGTGTGGGTGGATGTTAGTCGGGTCCTCAGGTGTGCATATGGTACATGGTATTACATTACTTAACACATGGCATTCATGACTCAGGTGCTGCAGGGCTGCCTCTGTCGGATGCACATACTACACTCCTGTACATGTTTGGAAGCAGGTTGTGTCATGTTAGGCATCCCTGTTACTATATGAGTGAGTCAGAGCGGGTATCAGTCCCAGTGTTCCTACTGACCAAGTGTATGTGCTATCGTTGCCTCTTTGCCAAGGCCAGGGCATACTGGGCGCCTCCTTCTGCCTACTGGGACAAGGTCAGGTTGTTCCTCCTCCGAGTCGCCCTCTGCCTGTGGTGGCCTTGGCAATGGTGGGGGGATGTTAGGCCCAGCCCTGTGCTGGTCCTGCTGCAGCTGTTTCCGCAGGATCATATTATGTAGCATAGCACATATCATGACCATTTGGGTACATGTAGTTGGTGTGTACTGCAAGGCTCCACCAGATGTGTCCAGACACCGAACCATGACTTGAGCAGCCCAAACACACGCTCTATGACATTACGTGTTTGTGCGTGTGCCTCATTATGGCGTTCCTGTTCAGGTGTGTGTGCATTTCTGATGGGTGTTATCAGCCACGGCTCAAGTGCATAACCTGCATCCCCCACTAGGTGTCCGTGTGGGAAGTCCCCACTGGCAAATGATTGGTACAGCTCGTCAGATGCCAGATGTGGGAATCGTGGTAGCTCCCAGGGCAGCCAGCACACACATTCATTATTATGCCCTGGGCATCACACACGACCTGGCAGTTGATGGAAGGGTATCCCTTGCGGTTAATGTAGACTCTACCCCGCTCACCAGCTGGTGCTTTGATGCGACGCGTGCAGCAGTCTATTGCACCCAGCACCTCAGGGTATCCCGCTATTTGCTGGAAGAGACGATATTGCTGGCCACAACCTCACGGTCATTAGGGACATATATGATCACCGACATGTGCTGACATGGCATCCAGGAACTGGTGCAGTACCCTGGAGGCTGATGCCTGTGATATCCCCATCATATCACCAGTTGGTCTTTGGAAGGTACCTGTTGCTAGTATTCTTAGGCCAACACATACCTTGGTTTCAACTGGGATGGGTTCCCCTCTGTTGGTTCTGTGTGTGAGGCGTGGCCTGCACAGCTCAACTATTTGCTGCAGGAGCTCTCTGTCCACTCTATAGCACTCTACTATCTCCAGCTCATGTAACCCATGGTAGGTGACCCTGGGCCTGTATACTCTTCTCCTTCTCCTCACTCTGGGTTGTCTGTCAGCATCTGCATTGACACCACCCTCAGCAATTCGCCTTTGTCTGATTATAACAGCTATGGCAGCCTCTAGCATTTCTGCTCTGAGTTCAGCTTTTTCAGTTTTCAATTCTGATAGCTTACTTTCTTGCAGTATCTCTTGTGAGAAACACCCTGCACTGCTCTTTGCAGTGTTTTAAGTGCTGGGTTGGGCTTCTAGTCTGCCTGCATAATTGCCTGCTTCCAATTGTTTCCAACAATTAACTGCAGCAGTATCCTCTGGCAGTTTCCGTGTAATTTAGTTGTTTCCTGTTTCCTCTCTGTTTCCTGAGGGGGAGCAATGTGCACACCAGCTTAAACATGCTCACAGTCACTTAAGCGCGCGCACACATCCCTACACGGTGTTACACGCGCGCACACATCTTTACACGGTGTGAACTAGGCTGATTCATGTTAAAACGCGTGCACACTGCCTTGTACATGTGCACGCCCGCGCAAACCGTTGTAAATGGTTTGCAACACGCTCCCATATGTTGAGCCTGCCTTACACGCGCGCAAACGCGCGCATGCACGTATATCAAGAAACTTTGAGTGTAGGAATAGCGTAAGCCTTCAGTTTCTTGACTTTCCTAGTGTTCTGTTGGGACACACCTCCCTCCCTGAAGTCTGTCTGTCATCTTTCACCTTACATTGCCCTCCAATCTAGTACATTTGTATCTATCCTTCCCCTCCATGATGTCACCTACCTCTTACTCTGTTCCTCCCCCTTCTCTAACTCTTACACTACTCAGAAAGTGCTCATTACCTATGTGGCAGTGTGATTCAGTATTGTAACCCTCATTTACATAGAATTGCCTAGTAATGACTAGTTACATGTCTTACACGGAGCTTCCCTCCCTTGACAACCACTAAACGGAGGCCATATTGTTTTTGGTCTGCAAGTCCCTCCATTGACATTCCATGTAATACATAAATCCCACAATTGTGGGCTTATAAGCTTCGGTTTTTAGTTTTAGGTAGCGCACCCCGTTTGCGCGGGTGTGCGCTGCAGTTAAACCTTAAAATCCCGTGAAAAAAAAATGTTATATTACATATTTATGCAACACTTTTTCATGCCAATGGCCACATATTTGGCCATTGGCATGCTTAATGACACAAATGCACCCTTTATTTGGAGCTGACATAGCTCCGTTTTTAATTTTGCAGAAATGTACTCAGTTGTCAGCTGAGTACATTTCTGCAGCTAACACGTCCATTACACGGACTGGTTTCTGCTTCGTGGATCGCTCAGATACCTCATTTGCATATCTTTCAGCTGCAAATGAGGTATTGAGCATTTCCACGCCCAGTCCATGTAAGAGACGTGTTAGCTGTCTCTTACACGGAGATTTGGGCTGTTCCTGAATCGGGAGGCTTACACGGAGGCTTACACTACTCTTGAACTCCGTGTAAGCCTTCCTGAATCCAGCCCATAATGTCTTCCACACTATTTGTTTAAGTAAAAAATAAACTGCAGGAATCCGGCAAAAGATTTTCAGAAAGAGAGGAAGTCAATTATATCAAATAAGCGAATGTGCCTTGTTTTATCATATAAATAAAACTCTAGCTTGTCTGACATAATTGGATTTCCCTCTTTCTGTAAATCTTCTGTCTAATTCCTGCTGTTTACTGCCCCTTAAACTATTTTTAGATTTTTCATAGGCATCTTAAGAGACAGCCAGAGTCTGCCAAAATATGCTCTCACATTGTGCATTTTGTTCTGTATTTTGTTAAACATTTTTCAGGGATAGTGAACCCATTTCCAAGGATTCTTGATACTGCAGGAATTCTGTAAAGCATTTGTTACTGCACTTGAGCTCAAAACCAGTCCATTCTACAGTAAGAGGAGTCTTTTGCACTCTGGAGCATAGCTGAATTCAACCCATTCAAGTGGGAAACTGCTGGTTTAAAGTTTATTGTGTTTTTTATCTGATTGGCCTGAGTGATTAACTGTTAAAAGTCTTTCATCCTGCTGTTATAAAAGAATTGCATTTTTGTGAGATTGTGCTTATTTATTTAGATCTTTCCTGTGCCTGGCTTGGACACCTGTGACTACAGGACTTGGATTGCTTCTAAAACCATCTGGACCTACAAAGCTGATTAGTATTTTTTTGCAGTTGCTCATAATGCCTCAGTACTGTTTAACACTTCTGTACTGCATGTATTGATTTGGTTGAATTTACCACTGTTTTTTCAGCCTGCACATCATAGAATCATAGGAAGTTGCTAGGCTATTGGCCCTGAAGCACATACACGCCTAGCCAAGAATTTATCCCATGTTCCAACAAGTCAGCACCTTATGCCACTGTCCAGCAGGGACACAGGTAGAATCCCAGGGGTGTATTTTCTGTTCTCCATCCAGTTATCCAGGTTACGCCTAAAAAGGTTTAATGAGGTACTCTCCTTTACGTGGAGAGGGAATCTATTCCACAAAATGGGGAGTCTCTGGTGCACAAATCTGTCCCACCAAGTCCTATCGATGTCACAAACCAGGTTGAGGTCGCGCATGCAGGTTACTCGAGTGGAGCTTGACTTGTGAATATGCAGCAGTCCCATCAGGGCGGGGTCTGAGATTGCTTAGAATGCCAGAAAGAGGTCACCTCTGAGAAGTCTGTAGGGGACTGAGTAGAGGGACAAGGCTTTTAGCCTATCTGTGTAGGAGAGATGTTTGAGGCCCTGAATTCTCTGGGTGAGGAACCTCTGTGGTCTCTCCAGCTGCTGCATGTGCTTTGTGAGGTACATGCTGAATGAGGCATTGCACTCAATAATGGGTCTTATAAGGGAAGAATACAGGGATGTTATGACCACCATGTCCCTAGATGAGATACCGATACTAATGAGGTGGGCCATGTAGAAAGCTTTCCGTACAACGGAGACAATATGATGGTTAAAAGTCAGTTTACTATCAACCTGGGCGCCCAAGTCCCTTACAACTAATTCCATGCTTAGTGCCTTATTATCAATGTGATACATTGTGGGGATGTCACTCTCCCCAAAAGGGATGATGATGCATTTTATGGCATTCAGTTTGAGGCCATGTTTCTGGCACCAGTCATTTGTTTGGGTGAGACCCTCTTGGAGGATGTCCACATCACTAGGGGAACTGATGACAGCACCCAGCTTGCAGTCATCTGCAAACTTGGTCAGCCATAGCCCACTAGATTTGGCCTGCACCTCTGAGAAGTATATCTCACACAGCAGAGACCCCAGGACCGATACCTGGGGTACACCGCTTGTTACGTGTTAAGTGGGTTCTATCATTTAGCCAATCTGCTACCCATCTGGTAACATATGGATTGATGCCTAGTTGAGGGAGTTTATCTATTATACCTGAATGGGGAATAGTATCGAAGGCCTTGGCCAGGTCAAGGTAGGTGGTGTGCACCATCTTCGCCATGTCTATGGCCTTGGTGACTGTTACAAAGAAGTCGACCAAATTTAACAGGCATGACCTCCTCTTGACAAAATCAAAATGTGTGGGATCAAGTGTCTGGAGGTTGCCAATGTCCTTGTTAATGAGGTCCAACTCCAGCTGTTCTCTGTCTCATACCATCTACTAAGAAGCAATCTCTGCTTGACTTACAAAGCCATGTCTGACCCAGCCTTGTTAGAAATGCTACATCTAAAGAAATCCCAATCCCTCCACACCACATGCTCCAGAGACCTCAACCTTATAACCACAATCAACAGAACATGCTGGAGGGACAGGTTCATAACCCACAGACTGCCCATGCTCTGGAATAGACTTCTCATACATGTCAAGCAGAGTACCTCACTGGTCCTCTTCAAGAGAAATCTTGATGAGTGGATGGGAAATAGAAAGTTCTCCCCGGGATCACTCCAGTGGCTCTACTTGATAGAGGCACTGGGATCTAACGTCAAGTGGCACGATGCCAGGGTACTTCTATGAGCTAGGCTTGTAAAGGTTCCAGGGCCATTAGCCTAGTACACACTTATAAACCTATAATAATCTGCTCCATGGCCTTGCAGATTAGGCTAGTTAGGCTGATGGATCTATAATTTTCTGGATCGGTGGATGCTCCACCTTTGTACAAATGGATGACAGTAGCTGTCCTCCCCTCGGCTGGGATGAAGCTGGTACACAGGCTTTGGTTGAATAGGGTGCCTAATGGTGCTGCAAGTTCCTGCCTGAGTTCATGTAGGATGCAGCCTGGGATGCTTTCTGGTCCCATGGAGGCTGTATTTTTTGCCTTTGAGAGGACAGTGATGACTTGCTCCGTAGAGATAATGGGAGGGGGGGGGGCAGGTATTGGGGATGTCCTGTTTTACTGATGAGGGGGTGACAGAGGTGTGAGGTTTTCATTGAACCTGTCTGCCAGCAGGTTGACTATATCTATAGGGTTTGTCTATGTGGTATCCTTGACCACCAGTTCTGAGCAGATTTGGGTGCTTCCCTTGAGACTGTGGACATATGTGAAGAAATCCTTATGATTGTCTTTAGTAGATGTGGCCAGTTTGGACTCAAAGTTTGCTTTGGAGGATTTCACTAGTGCTCTTATTTGCTTGTTCAGGCTAAGGAGAGAATGCTTCTGATTAGGCATATGTTCCTTCTTGGTACTGGCCAGCAATTTTTTCCTTTTATTATAGAGTTTATTTATTGTAGATGTCCACCAGACAGGTTTACTCTTCCTTGAGGAGGATGATTTTGTCCTGTCTGGTACTCCTGATTCCATGCAGCTATATAAATGCTCATATAGTACTTTGGTGTAGGTTTGGACATATGTGCCAGCTCCTGTAGAGGGGGAGGGGCTGTGAAGCTGTATATACCTTCCCTCAGGAGGTTGTACTCAGCTTTGGAAAAGTTTTTTTGTTTGACCTAGCTGGGGGGGGGGGGGGAGTCAGGAGATGGTGACTTCGAAAATGATTGCTTTGTGATTGGATCTTACCAGGGATGATGACACTGTGGGGATGCTGCAGTGGTTACACATGTTGGTTAATACCAAGTCCAAGATATTTTCACCTCTTGCGGGGGTGTCAACCAACTGGTCAAAGACATTTGCATTGATGAAATCAAGGAATCTCTGGGCATTTGTGTTTTGGCATGAGTATTTCTTCCAAGCTATGGTTGGATAGTAAAATCGCCCAGGATCAGGGTAAAGGGTTACATTTTGATAAATTCATTGAGGTCCAGATAAGTGGAGTGGGCATCTTGAGTCAGAGTTGGAGGCCTATAGCTAGCTATGATTTGAATAGGGGTCTTGTCAATTGTTAATTGCACCTGGAGTATTTCCTGTGCATCATGCTGTTTGACCAGCCTAGAGGTGTGTATGTATTTTGTATATATTGCAGCTCCACCTCCTTTTGCTTTGCTGCCCACAGTTTGGGGTCTGAATGAATGATAGGATGAGTAACCTGGTATGGCTAGGGTGCTCTTCACAGCTCTATACCAGGTTTCTGTGACTGCACAAATGTCAGCTGCTTCCAGGGTTAAGAATGCTTGCAATGAGTGCAGTTTCATGTTTAGACTCCTAGCATTTAGCAGCATGACCTTTAATTTACGTTTTGATGAAATTTGCATGTTGGTAGTTTTGACCACATGGCATTGCCTAAAAAAAGCACTATGGGGGAGGCAAAAGCGTTTGCCAGGAGCCTGAAGCCCAAGGGAGACAGATGCAGGCCATCTCTGACAAAGCATCGTGGCTTGTCAATCATGTCAACCCAGCCTGTCAGATACTGGATCCCCTTGGAATGACACCAGAAACTAAGCCAATTGTTATAGTCAATAATTTTCTGTTTGCATTGAGGCATCATTCTGGGTGATGGTAGAAGTCTGCTTAAGGCTAGAGATGTACCTGCCTGAGACACATACTCAGTGAGCTTGATCATGTCTCTCTTCATATAGTCCAGGGAGGTACATCTCAAGTCATTCACTCCAACATGGACTATGACAGAGTCATAACAGTACCTGTTGAAAGACTTGAGTGCATTGGTGATATGGTGGATTCTGGCACCCGACAGACAACTAACCATGACTTTATCCAAACTGGTGAGGGGCACATCTGTGTGTCTCACAATGTAGTCTCCTATGACTAATATGTTGGGTTTATGTTTAGGCCTTAGTGGCTGTGAGACACAGGTGAGTGGACTATGTGTGGTGTGGTGGGCAGTGACGTTTGCGTGCATTTGTTTATGCCTCGGAGATCTCTTGTTTGGGCATGGTTTTGTTGAGGACCTCTGCATATGTAGGAGTGTGTTGTGTAGGTGTGGGTGGTGTTTGAGGTGTGGTGTTCATGTTGCCAACCTTCTCAGTGCCAGATATACTGGTTTGTGGGGAGAGAGCAATGACATTAGGTGCTTGATACAATTGCATCTCTCGCAAATTATGTTCCTAGGTGGTAGTAGTAGAGGGTTGTCCGTATACATAAGGCAGCTGCTACACTGCCTCAAAACCAAATGTCCTGGACATAGGCGACTCAATAATGAGACACACAGATGTACTCCTCACCAGGCTGGACAAGGAGTAGGTCAGGGTCAGCTGCCTTTCAGGTGCCAGGATCCATCAAATCACACATGCACTCAAGTGACTAAAAACAATTACCACTATGACACTGTCATAGTACATGTTAGGGTGAATGACTTGAGACATATCTCTCTGGACTGTATGAAGATAGATATGAATGAACTCTCAGATTATGTGTCCCAGGCAGGTATGTCCCTAGCCCTAATCAGCATTCTACCTTCACCCAGGATGACACCACAATATAGACAAAAAATTATTGACTTCAACAATTGGCTTAGCTTCTGATGTCAGTCCAGGAGGATCCAGTATCTGTCAGCCTGGGAAGACATGGTTGATAGACCATGCTATTTTGTGAGAGATGGTCTTCACCTGTCTCCACTAGGCTTTTGGATACTGGCAAAGGCACTTGCCTACGTCATAGTGCCTTTTTCTAGGCAATGTCAAAACAACAAAATTTCCAGCATAAAAAAATCCACTTGAGACAAGACTCAAGTTTATGCTGCTTAATGCTAGGAGCCTAAACAGGAAACACCACTCCCTGGAAGCATTCATCACCTTGGAAGATGGTGAAATCTGTGCAGTCACTGAGACATGGTTCAGGACTGTGGAGAGCGCCCCAGTCATGCAAGGCAACAATGCCTTCCACACTTTCAGACCACAAAATAAGTGTGAAAGAACCAAAGGTGGAGGTATATCCAGCTTCTTTAAAGCCAAATACACCTCAAGACGGGTTAAATAGTATGACATTCTTGGGCAACTCCAAGTCTAAATAATTATAAGTAAAGCACCCTACCACATGCTAGCTACAGGTCCCTCACCATGAACCAAGAGAAGCACACTGCCTACCTGGACTTACTAAAGTGACTCACTATACAGCCAAACACTCTGTTCAAGGGTGACTTCAACTATCCTTCCATCAGTTGGGTGACATACACAAGTATGCACATGCTTGCCCTAAGTTTCCTGGACTTTGTCAATAGAAATGTCCTGGAATAGCTCTTCTCCACCCACACAAGGGACTCAAATGTCCTAGAATTAGTACTCACCAACATGGGAGGTCACTGCACTACTCCCTGTGTGTTGTCCCCCCTGGTAAGGTCAGACCATAAATCTTATCTTGTTTGAAGTAATGATCAGACATGTCATCCCCACAGGAGCAAAAAAAAGTTCTCCAAAGCAAATTACAGCCTAATAGGCGATGATATAAAAAGTTTCAAACCCCCTGCTAATACAACCAACAATGACTCCTATGCAGAGGAGGGGTCTATATTAGAAGAGCAAAGCAACAAAAGACTTAATGCTCTTTCATCGGCACGTAAAACCCGAAGTCTGAAAACAGCAAAATTACGGAACAGTGATTTTTTTTCCCAGGGAAAAAAATCCCTGGGCCATTCTTGGGACTTTGCTTTTTTCTTCACTGTGGTGTGATCTTGGGGTTGGTATATTTAAGTGGGGGGTGGGGGGGCAAAGCCCCCCACTTTATTTTGTCTTGATAATTTTATTTTTTTTTTGGAACAGCAATTTTTTTTCCCTGGGAAAACAATCGCTGTTCCATAACTTTGGTGTTTTCAGACTTCGGGTTTTATGTGCCGACAAAAGAGCATTCGCTCTTTCGTCGCTTCGCTCTTCTAATATAGACCCGCAGAGGAGTACACATATACCCTGTATAACCACCTAAACAACTGTACAGACTCAGCTGTACCTGACTGGATTAAAACCAGGTCTTCCCCAAAAAACAGGCCATCCTGGTGGACCTCAAGTATAAATAGGTTACATAACAAAAAAAAATAAACTGATGTCTAAGAGCAAGAGGGAAGTTACTCAGCTGAAAAAGAAGACCCTCCACAACTTGAATAAGGAAATGCAATACCTTGTAAAGTCCTCTAAACCTAGTTACAAAGCTAAATTACCATCCCTAGCTAAGGATAATCATAAGGCATTTTTTAGCTATGTCCAAAATCTAAAAGGGAATGCCCAACTATGTGCCAAACTTATAGTGGATGGTACTTCTTATACTGAACCTGATGAAATGACAAACCTGCTAGCTGATAGACTTGGTGCAGACTTCCCCCTGTCCCCACCAGTCATACTCCAAAGTATACCTGACACCAGTCCTCTACCGAGTATCTCCAAAGAGCAGGTCATATCCGTGCTCTCCAGGGCCAAAAGCATGGCCTGTATGGGACCAGATAACATCCCAGGCTGCTTACTAAACAATCTAAAACAAGACCTAGTGGAACCACTTGGCACTCTGTTTAACCTCAGCCTGAAAGCTGACTTTATTCCAGCAGAGTGGAGAACAGCAACAGTAATCCCCTTGCACAAAGGGGGCCCATCAACCGACTGGGAAGTATAGACCCATAAGCCTAACCAGCATTATCTGCAAGGCTATAGAAAGAATCATCATGGACTTTTATCAGCAAGGATGTAGGTGACCTTCAAACTCGACCTGACCCAGTTTGGCTTTGTTAAGGGTAGATCATGCTTACTGAACCTGGTGGACTTCTTCGACAATGTCACCAAAGCCCTGGATGAAGGCAAAACAGTACATACTGCCTATCTTGACTTAGCCAAGGCTTTTGACACAATCCTCTACTCACGTATCATTGAGAAACTCTCCCAGCTGTGGATTAACACATACGTCACTAGATGGGTAGCCAACTGGCTTATCAACAGTTCGCATACTTTCAAAGCTGGGGGATTCCACCTCTACCAGTAGACTGGTAGACCAGTTACCAGTGGCATACCACAAGGATCTGTGCTGAGCCCTCTACTGTTTATAATCTGTTTCTCAGAAGTCCAGGTGAATATAAAATGCCTGTGGCTTACCAGATGCACTGATGACTGCAAACTGGATGCAATCATTGAATCCCCAAATTATGTTAACATATTACAAAAGGGGCTAACACAGATAGATGATTGGTGCCAAAGCAACAGACTAAAACTAAATGCAAAAAAGTGCATTATTATCCCCTATGGCAAAGAGGAAGTCCCTGCAAATTACAGTAGTGACCTCCTAAGCTCAAACCCAGTGGTGCGAGATTTGGGAACACAGGTTGATAGCAATCTAAACTTTGATCACCAGGTGTTTACAGTGGTAAGGAAAGCCTTTTACATTTTGCATCTCATATGTAAGGGCATCACATCTGAAATTAAGGATATTATAATGCCTCTGTACTCGACCCTCATCAGACCACTAATAGAATACAATGCTCCCTTTTGCATGTACCTCACCAGACACCTGCAACCGTTGAAGAAACCACAGAGTTTTCTCACCAAGAAAATTCAGGGCCTCCAGAACAACCTACATGGAAAGACTGAAAGCCCTGTCACTGTACTCTCTGTCCTGTAGGCTGCTGACAGGTAACAAGTTCCTGGCCTACAGAGCAGTCACTGACCCTGCCCTAATGGAAATGCTGCACATTTACAAATTAAATGGGACAAGAGTCACTTGCTCCAGAGATCTCAACCTAGCCTCTGACGTTAACAGAACATACTGGAAAGACAAATATTTTTATTTGAATTTTTTATTTATTTGGCATTTGTTTACTGGGAAAGTCCAGCTGGGCATGAATCCAGTTTTCAGCTGAGGCCTAGGGAGAAAAACTCCAACATACATAGTTCAATTAATAAACTGCACAATATTATCACATGAAGTTTATTAACAAGTAGTAGAATCGACATACAGGATAAATAAAGTCAGATCATAAAATCATACTGTGAATATTAAACAACCATAGAATACTGAGCATCTAGTAAAGTACAATCAGTAGTGATAACCAACGGGTTAAGCATTTTAAATATGGGCAAAAGACTAAGAGAAAGGAAAGAGATTTTGCAGTTGGGGGGAGATCAGGAAATGGAGTTAAAGTAGGGAGCTATCGGAGAAGTGACTGATGCTTTTGCTAATAAGAGACAGAAGGAAAGGATAGGGGAAAACAACAACAAGGGAAAGAGAAGGAAGAAGGGAGAAGGAAGGTAGAAGGAAGAGAGGGGAGAAATTAAGAGAAAGAAGGAATAGCGGGTAGTATCAGACTGGTGTAAGACATGTACAGAGCCAGGAGTTAAGGAGAAATCTCTTTAGAGATTGCACTAAGTGACTACATGGCATTGCTCTAATATCTGTAGGAATACTGTTCCAGACCTGGGCTACTGAATAGGAATATAGGCAGTGACCGATACATTTTTCCAGTTTACGGATTTCAATGAGGTGTTTCTCAGATGAGCAAAGAGGGTGATTAGGGAGGTAATGGTTAAGAATGGTGCTGGTTGCTGGGCAGGATGAGGATTTGTATACCATTTTATGAGCAAGGAGGAGGTGGGTGAACTTGAGGTAGTGGGGTAACACAAGCCAGTTTAAATATCTGAGGGCGGAGCAGTGATGGGAGCTGTATGACTGACTGGTGGCAAATCTAGCTACTTTGTTATAGCAAAGCTCAAGTTTTGATCTTACGGAGATCTGAATGTTAATGAAAATGGGTGAGGTATGTTTGTGAAGGAAGGAGGTATGTATTGGTTAGAGTAATTCTTGAGGAGTTGGTAAGGAATCTTTTTGATCTATAGAGCATGCCCAGTTTTTGGTGTGTTGTTTTTATGCACTTTTGAATATGAAGATCAAATTTCAGTTCATCATCTACTGTGACACCTAGCAACTTTGTGTAAGGTAAAACTTCAATTTCAGTACTGTCGAGACAGGATATTTTGAAAGTGTTTTTATGTGTTTTTTGGGATTTGGGGAGAAATGAGAACAGTTTTGTTTTATTTGGATTTACGAAAAGCTGATGATATTCACCCTGTTTTCAACAGACCTGAAAGCATGCTGAGTGATAGATTGGAATTGGGAAGGATTTTTAGATGAGCAAATGACAGTAAAGTCATCTGCGTATTGTATAAGTGTAGCTTGTTGGGAGGATCCATGTAGATCGTTTATAAATATGTTAAAAACGGCAGGACCAAGTATGGAACCTTGTGGGACACCTGTATCAACTGGGGGAAAAGATGAAATGGCAAAAAAGTATGGAAGAGGAAAAAATATCGGCAGACTTAGAGGTGAGCAAGGTAAGAAGTCTTATGTGGCAGAAACAGTGAAAATGTAATGTCACTAGAAAAGTTGTTAAGAGAAAGAGCAAAGTAAGAAATAATAGCAGAAGGTGCGATGTTACAGAGTTGTATTAATTACATGGGGTTAGCAGAAAAAGTTTCAAAAGCAGGGGGTTAACCAGCTGCAGGTGTAGTTAGTAGAAAAGCCTGCCTAAAGAGATACTAAGTACTGCAGTGTATTTTTGTTGTGTTTCAGTAAGAAAAAGGTCACTATTTACATGTTACAAACACTGAATGAATTGGAAGTTATAGGGGAAGGCAGACAAACAGATTTATACTGTAAAGAACAAGTAAGGTAAAGTATGGTAAGGTAGGTAAAGTGGGGGAGGACTTTTGCAGTGGGTATATAGCATAGAATAGACAAGAAGGATGGGACCTCAAGAGAAGGCCAAGACAGAGATTGCCACACTTCTGAAATAAACTCCCTGTTCACGTGAAGCAGAGCTGCTCAATAACCTGATTCAAGCACAACCTCAACAACTGGATGGGAGACCATAAATTCGCCATGGGGGTAGCACCTATGTCCCTCATAGACAGGGGCAGTCGGTGCTGATCAAAGACTCGCTCTGTGAATAACAACCATCTAACCAAGGTTAATTAGGGAACACTGGTATAACACAGGTAGACTTGTAAAGGCCTAGGGCCATTAGCCTAGTAACCTCCTATGAACCTATGATCATAGGATCATAGGAGATTACTAGGTTATCGATCCAGATGTCATTTTAAACCTAGCCCATACTTCTCAACCATACTGAATTCCTTGATATTTACTGGTTTTGAGGGAAAAATATTGGGATGTCACAAATTCCTGTGTGTCCCCTTCAATTCCTGAATTTCCTGGGGGTTTGTTTTGAAATTTTTTTTTTTTTTTTTTTTTTTTGGCAAAGTTACTGTTCATGTCATCGCATGCAGGGCCATGCACAATGATGTCAGTTTCATGAGGCAGGCTTCCAGCCTGTCTAAAATTGGTATTTGGCTGAGGGGCGGGCTCGGGAAGTTGGACTGTGTCTGTACACTCTCTTTGTTTACCTAGTAGCTACATTCATAGTTTCGTACATGGTTCAGCAATGAGCTGTTTTAATAAATTAATATTCAAGTTAGTTAAGAAAGCTGCCTAACTCCAAACAAAGTTGTAAACTAGTCTCTCAGCAGAAATCCGTTTCCCTTCCCAGGCCTAGACCCAGACCCAGGAATCAGGACACAGCGGCCAGGTCACAACCGACTAACACAGTCACAGCACAGACACAGGTGGAGATTCTGCATAAAGTCTCTTTTTAACCCAGCTGTTCTAGAAGACATTCTTGAAATGATGCAGGCAGTTTTATTTTGATATGAATTGGCTCTTTTCAAGTTAGACATCTGACTAGCCTGAATGGAAGCTGCTTAGTACCTAAAGCAAGAATAACCTCGCCCAGCCACCACACCCCCAGATGGCATTTGGCAAGGTAAACTGCTCTGCATTTTTAAATTAAATTAAACTGGCAGGAGGAGGTGATCTCCACAATGCAGGCAGGGACAATTGTAGATGGAAGTGAGGCAGGCACCATCTTTAGAGCGGTGAGACACAGAATGCCAAACTGATCACAGAGACAATTAAATGCACTGCACACTATTCAAGAAAATCACCCAGCTAGTTGAGCTTTTACGACTACGCGACATGCCAAGCAAGTGCTATTTACGAGACAGGCTCCTCCCTTTCTGAATACTATAAAGATATAGATCTAAAGTTATAAAATACCCCAACTCATGGCAGCAGTACTTGTTGCACAACCTATTGGTCCCCTGGACCTGTACACTTTATGTATTTCTCATGAAACCACAATTCTAGGGGATGTTAACATTGACTGGCTGAAATATTCCACAGAATTCCCCACTACTAGTATTAATCTCTTTGGTTTTTATCAATTAATACAGCACTCCACCTATATCAATAAATCCAACCAAACTGGTCCGGTAATAGACTGGATTTTACAATGCCAGCCTAATACCTTTATTCAATCTGTAATACTTCCTGACGTTCTTAGTGATCATCATTCCACCTGCACCACCAGACATTTCTCCCAGCCTCGTAAACAACATACTTATAAAACCATCTGTGACCTAACTAACTTCAACCCACTTATATTTCCCAATATTTTAAGCTCTATAAAATGGTCCTTCCTTAAATGCTTACCTCCTGATGAAGCAGTTGTCAAGTTCAGCTCTATATTTCTGAACACATTAAATAGCCTAGCTCCCCCCCATAAGGAAAAGAATCAAATCTAATTTCTCTCCTTGGCTCTCATCACACACTAAATCCATCACACGTGACAATGATAAGGCCTGGAAAACTTACCTGAATTAAAAATCGCTTACCAGCCTGATTCACTATAAAGAACTGCATAATATAGTCAAAACACATGTAAACAAAGACAAAAAACTATATTACTTAGACCATGACCATATCACTAAAACCAACCCACTGAAATTCTGACAATCAAAAACATTCTTCACTCTAGAACTAACTCAGTACCACAACCCTCCACCAACCACACTAACTCTGACATAGCCTCTCTATTTAATTGCTACTTTATAAAAAGCATTTCCACCATTACTAACAGCGTCTCTTCTACCTCTACTACCTTACTATCCCTTACAACTTCCTCCCAATCTCCATTCTCCCTCAGACTGACATCTCTTATCAAAAACCTGCTTACCAAACTCAGACCTCGCTCTCCTTCTGCTGACAATTTTCCCAGTGAATTTCTAAAAATTGCTGCTAACTCCATAGCCTACTCTGTCTCTATACTCATTCATAGTTCTAGCAATGAAATATATGTCCCGTTCCTCTGAAAAGAAGTTCTTTATTATCCCACTTCACAAGGATGAGAATTCCACTGAAATATTTAACTACAGGCCTATTGCATTACTGTCACCATTATACAAAATTCTTGAAAAATGCATCCACAAACAACTCCTTCAACACCTACTTGAAAACAATCTACTCTCTCCTACAAAGCATGGTTTCAGACCTGCACATAGTACCACCACAGCTCTTTTATCTTTCACTGATACAGTCAAGAAAAGCCAGAGACATAGTTCATCTTGTCAAATCCCTGTTCCTCAATCCATTTAAAGCTTTTGATACTGTCTCTCATCATAAACTCTTATTACAACTTTCTTTCCTTGGCTCTACTGACAATGCCACACTATGGTTCTCCAGTTATTTATCTAACATATATCAATCCATCAAATGGGACTCCACTCAATCTCTTTATCTACCACTCCGAACTGGAGTTCATCAAGGCTCTATCCTCTCCTCTTTAATGTATTTATTAACAACCTTTCATCTGCTTCTAAACATGCAACTCTCATTCAATATGCTGATGACTCTTTTCTAATCTGCTCCTCTAACAACCTTACTCAACTACAAACTTTAACACAAGACAACGTTAACTCTATCAAAGGCTGTCTTACCAATAATCAGCTCTTACTTAATCTGAAGAAGACAAAACCCCTATTATTCTTTCCTAAACAACATTATCTTGACAAACTAAACTAGAGTTTCATCACTAAACAACACTGTAATTGATGTTGTCCTTTATTCTAAACTATTAGGGTTACTATTGATGACAATCTCAAATTTGATTTGCACATAAATAACACCATCAAACTGACCCATCAAAAACCTGGCATGCTATATAGGGCTAAACAATTCCTAACAAACTCTACTAAAGCTAAACTTGTCGCCACATACCTCTTACCTTACCTTACCTTCTTTATGCCTCCCCTATTCTAACTAATCTTAACTCCTCCCTGAAAACTAAACTTAGCCAATGTTACAACAAAATAGCAAAATTTGCTACTGGTCAGTCTCACAAGTCACATCACTGCTTATCTATTAAACTGCTTAACTGGCTTGAACCTCCACTCCATCTACACATGAAGCAACTTCTACTAACTCATAAAACACTCAACAACCCCTTAGTTTCTCCTGCCATCTCTTCCATTTTGCAATACTATCTTCCTCATCTGGAACTATACTCTTCTGAAAAACGACTTCTATTTATTTATAAACCACTGATGTCAAGCAACCTCTAGCTCTATTCTTACTGTGTAACTCCTGGAACAACCTGCCACTATCTATTAGGCAAGTCTCTCAATGCCAAACCTTCAAGTCCCTCCTTAAAGAACAGCTCTCCAATTCCTGGATTTGGACATGTTCTTCTCCTTCCTAGCTATTATCTATAATACCCTCTAGCCCTACAAACTTCCTACTCTTTCACCTTATAACCCTATCCTTGTCACACTGCTTACCATAATTCTACAACCTTGCAATCTAGTACTTTCTACCTTTATACCTTCTTATTCTATTACCTCTTTTTCTCCCGCCCCTGATCAGTCTATACCCTTTGTATCAGCTATCATTAGTACTAAATAAAATGAATAATCTTGCCAGTAAATCCTGTATCCAATTATGTATTTTTATAATTTTTATGTTACTTATCCTACTATATAATTTCTCATTGTTCACTGTCTTTTATGAAGTAATTTTGCTCTGCCTATATGTGGATCTTTTCTCCCCAGACCTCCGCTGAAAACGAGTAATCTCTACCCATTCGGAATTTCCTGGTTATTGAATGTCAAATAAATAAATTAAATAAATAAATAAATTTAGAAAATTTTGGAAGAAATCAGCTTTCAGCAGAGATCTACAGCTATCAATGATGTGGTATGGTATTTTCCCAATAGTTTATTTCCACTACCCTAAATTTCCCAGGTTTCCACTACTCTAAATTCCAAACATCCATCCCATCTACAATAGATAATAATGTACCCTTACTCACTCCCCTCATGCTTACCTCCTTAACCCCTAAATATGATCATCTTACTAGACCTAATTACATTAGTCCTAAAACTAGACACTGTTACAAAATTTATTCCAAATCTTAAAACTTAAACTCAGGATATAATACAACCACACAAAGGATGGTGACATAAACCCAAACCCTGGTCCATCCCTACCTGTTGGCCCTAATCCCCCTACGATATCCCCTACCACCATAACTCCAACAAATAGACCTCCTAACTCACTGCTGGCCTGCCATCTAAACATTAGGAGCATAAATAACAAAACTCAGCACCTGCATGCCCTCTTAGCTGTTCATTCCCCAGCTATATTATGCCTAACAGAAACATGGCTAAAGCCTGCCACCAAGGACCATGAGATTCTGCCACCAGGGTATAGTATGTTTTGACTAGACTGTACCACCAGAAAGGGTGGTGGGGTAGCCACACTTTACGGGTCTACCCTGTCAGCATAGACACCCAACAACCACCCCAGTTCAATAATGCTGAAATTCTTATCTCAAAACTACAAATTAACAAAAACAAAAATGTAAACATTGTCTGTGTCTACATTCCCCCAGGGAGGAACACAGCAATCTTAGAAGACTTCTTATATTGGTTATCCAATAACTACCCCCAAGAAACAATTGTTCTTGGGGATTTCAACATTGACTGGAACACTTGCTCTTGTGAAACCCCCACAACCCACATAAACCTCTATGGATTTACTCAAATCATAACCTCCCCCACCAGGACAGGAAAACCCAATAACAAGGAAAGTACCCTAGACCGGATACTCGTGAACACCCATCTTCAGTCTTATAAATCAGGTACTTTGCCTGATGACCTAAGTGACCAATGTCTCACCTATGTAATCAAGCTCAAAGTAGACTGCTCCTACCAACCCACCTATAGAACATTAAGAAACAACAAGAATTTTATTCTCACCAAGTTTCAAAATGAACTTAAGGCATGTAACTGGTCAGTACTAAAACACCTCCCCCTAGATGAAGCAGTAGAATACTTTAACACCAAATTCCTTGCTATTCTTAACTCCCATGCTCCCAGCTGCTCTATTAGAACCAAAGTTAATATTGCACCATGGCTTTCTAAAGATAGCAAAAACAAAATTTCACTCAGAAACAAAGCATGGGCCACCTATCGAAAAACAAAAGCCCCACTTGATCAATTAAGATTCAGACAGCTAAGGAATGACACTAAAAAAATCCATAACCTTAGACAAAAAGAATCACTACTACCATCTACTGGAAAAACACCAAAACAAACCTCAAAAGTTCTGGGCAGGAATAAACAAACTACTCCACCCAGGCCAAACGGCCACTCCATCCCCCCCCCCCCCCCAGCTTCCCAACAAAAATCCAGGTAGACATTGCTAATAACTTCAACAGCTTCTTCACAGAGACTATCCAGTCTCTAGCCAGCCAACTCGCTCCCAATGGCTCTAATTCTAATGTAGCCACACCCAGTACCCAAACATACTTTACCTTCCAACCTGTTCCTACTCAACTTATTCATGCCCTACTTAATAAACTAAGACCCACCACCCTGGCTGCCGACCTACTCCCAACAGACTATCTGCAAAAGGCTGCTAACACCATAGCATACTCAATCTCAATCTTGATCAACAGAGCTATATCTGAAGCTACTGTACCTACTATATGGAGCATCTCCCATGTCATACCTCTCCATAAAGGAGGCAGTTCCACTGAACTGTCAAACTTTAGACCCATAGTTATTCTGTCACCTCTAGCTAAAATTATGGAGAAGTGTGTACACATACAGCTCATGCACTGCCTCATACAAAACAAGCTGTTTTCCAACTTTCACCGTGGCTTTAAGCCACACCACAGTACTACTTCTGCCCTCCTCCCTTTCTCCAACGTCATTAACCACAACCACAATAACAACAAACTATCCTCAGCACTCTTTCTAGTTCTATCCAAGGATTTTGACATGGTTGACCACAAAATGTTTATAAATACCTTGAAGGACTTCTCCTTAAACAACTATGCACTCCAATGGTTTCAATCCTACCTGCAGAGCAGGCAACCTGCAGTCCTATGGCAGGACAAGCTATCATCTCGCCTACCCATCACATTAGGAGTCCCCCAGGGCTCGATACTAGGACCCCTTATTTTCTCCACCTTTATCAACAACCTTCATTCTGTCATCCCAGATGCTTTCTGCATTCAATATGAGGATGACTCCACCTTGATTTGTTCTGACACCTCACCAGCTACTTTATTCACATTAACCCAAAATACCTTCAGTACAGTGGAAAAATGGCTCTCCAATCAACATCTAATCCTAAACCCCAACAAAACTAAGTTGCTCCTCTTCTCCCCCACATGCAGGACCCCCCTGCCATCCTTCAACATAACTGCTAACAATGGCACTATCATCTCCCCAAAAGCCCAAACTAAACTACTGGGTGTCATAGTTGATAACAACCTGAAGTTTCATGCGCATATCAATCAAACTATCAAAACCATTAATAAAAAACTTGGCTCTCTTTACAGAATCAAACTTTTCCTTGCCCCACTTGCTAGAACTGCAATTGCCCGTTCCCATCTGCTATCAACTCTTCTCTACACCTCACCTCTATTCTCCAACTTAAACAAAACAGATCTTAATAAACAATCATCCTGCTATAACCACATTGCCAGATTTGCTACTGACACAGCCTACCGGACACACCACTGTCACAGCCTAAATCGCCTAGGATGGCTTGAACTGCCAAGCCTACTGCAGTTCAACCAGCTAATAGTGGTACATAAAGTCCTTTACCAACCAGAAAATACACCTGCACTAAAAAATATTATCAGCCCCTACACTAGCACCCAGCCACTGTGATCATCCACTAGACTCCTAGTTCAAACATGCAAATCCAACTACTCAGCTGGGGACTCCCTGCCAACTCTGTTGGAAAATATGGAACAGACTCCCAGCTGACTTGACCCTAGAACCCTCACTAACTCAATTCAAAAACAAGCTCAAGAAATACTTAAAAAATAATTGGTTATGCCCTTGCACTAACCCCAACTAGTGAAATCTCTATTTCTTAGGTGCCTTACCTTCAACTACTTCTAACTTTTTTCTACCACTCCATTTCAGAAAGGGTCAATTGTATAACTGCTGCTCAGTGTGGCTTAAACCTGAATGTAATGTTATGCATGTTTAACTTTGAAAATACTATTGTGTTTTGTAAAGTGTTTTTTAATAAGTTAGTACTATATGTGCTAAATTCTGGTATTGCTTATGACTGTAATCTGCTTGAAACTAGCATTTACTAAATGTTCAATGTGTATTATTATCTTGGAGCTTTTCTCCCCGGGCCTCCGCTGAAAATGAACATGTATCCAGTCGGACTATCCCGGTCAACAAAAGTAAAATAAAATAAATAAATAAATAAAATAATTGCACATGGAGCAGTTTGTGAGAGTCATTTTATATGACCAGTCTCAAAGTGTATTTGGTTTTAATGAAGATGGATACACCTCCATCTTTGGTTCCCTCATGCTCATTTTGAAATCTGAATATATGGAAGGCATTGTAGCCTTGCACATCCAGGGTGCTCTCAACAGCCTTGAACCATGTCTCAGGAACTGCACAGATGTCAGCATCCTCCAAAGTGAGGAGTGCTTCCACGGAGTGCAGTTTCATGTTTAAACTCCTAGCATTAAGTAGTATGACCCTGAGTTTGTCTCAATTACATTTTATTATGTTGGAAAATTTGTTGTTTTGACATTGCCTAAAAAGGCACTATAAGGGGGGCAAGGGCCTCCAAAAGCCTAAGGGGGACAGTCGCAGACTATATCTAGCAATGCAGTGAGGTCTGTCTACCATATCCTTCTAGACTGATAGATACTGGATCCCCCTGGACTGACACCAGAAGCTGAAACAATTGTTGAAGTCAATCATTTTTTGTTTACATTGTGGCATCATCCTGGGTGAGGGAAGGATACTGCTTAGGTGCTTAGGGGTAGGGACATACCTGTCTGGGAAACATAGAAAGTTCTGTCATGTCTCTTTTAATATAGTTCAGAGAGGTACGTCTCTAGTCATTCACTCCAGCATGGACTATGACTGAGTCCCAATGGTATTTGTTGTTGAGTGATGAGTGCATGCATGATTTGTTGGATCCTGGCACCTGATAGGCCACTGACCGTGACCTTCTCCTTATCCAGTCTGGTGAGGGGGACATCTGTGTGTCTCACTATGGAGTTGCCTATGCTCAAGGCATTTGATTTGTTTTGCCATACGGGCTTGTTTGTTGAAACACGTGTGCATGTGCTGATATGTGTAGTGGTTTCTATTTGCTTAGTGGCAAGTGTGGGTGGTGTGCTTTTGGAAGGTCTCTCTTCTTTTGGTAGACTTTTAGTGAGTACCTCCACGTATGTGTGTTTGGGTGTCTTGAGGTGAGGTAAGAGGTGAAACGTGTGCTGACAACCTGTTTGATGTCTAGTTTGTTTTTATGTGAGAGAATTGGTTCCAGTCCCATAGTGTATTTGCATCTCTCACGTAGGGTGTTAGTTTGCTTTAGGAGTACATTGTTGTCAGTATGCATGAGACAATTGCTACATTGCCTCAAGATGCCCATAGCCAATCTAGCTGGCAGGAGAAATTATGAGAAACTGTCCATCCATTGTGACAAGAGTTTTCTGAATGTGGTATTTGGGAAGTGTGCTAGCTGGACGTAGGACTTTGGCTTAACTAGAGGACTAGTCTGACTTGGAGTAGCAAAGGTAGTGGGTATATAGTAGGTTGTAGATAAGTGGAAGAATGTTGCTTAGAGAGCAACTGAGTTGCCCTTTGCTCAGCAGGAAGCTTGGGGGGTTCTACTGGAAAGTCTCTAGGGAAAAATAATGTTGCCAGGGATTTGCATCTATACAGGTCACTGCTAAACCCCATTGCACAGTGAGTAGCAAAGAGCAAATCCAAGACTTATATACAGGCAAATTTAAACAGTCATTAGATGACCTGCAGTGGCACCACCCTCTGCACAAACTGGCAGCACTTTGAGCAGCTGAGAATAGTGGGAGACTATGGACATCATTTCCTACAGAGGATTTAAAACTGGAGAGGCTTGCTTATATGCAAGCATGGGGCTTTTATACCAGCAGGATGAAAGACTTACAAAGTTAAACCCTCAGGCCAATCAGATAAATATTTTCCAACAAAAGTCAGAATTCCTGCAATATCAGTATTCCTTGGAAATAAGTTCACTAGCCATGAGAAATGTTCACAACACACAAAAACTTTGCAAAACTTAGACGTATTTTGGCAGACTCAGGAGAACCTTGACAAACTCAGAACAGCTTTTGCAGTATCAGAGGAGGTTATGAAATATCAGAATACTGTTAAAACAACCTAAGAGCAGTAGAGTAACAAACAGATGGAGTTTATTTAACAAGTGCAGCAAAATTCAATCAAATCAGTAAATGCAGCACAGATGTGTTAAAACAGCATTCATGAAGTTATAGCAAGTAGGAACTTGTAATATACACTGACGCTATCTTCTCTTGCAACAAAACGAAGAGGAAACGCAGTATGTACAGCAAATAAACTTAATATTTAATGTATAACAACTCACAATAACACACTACCACGAAAAATGACAAAACAAAGTTAATCCAAGAGTTTAGCACTTTCACCTATCGCATGTAGGCTTCATCAGAACTAACAGCTTATTTTGAAAAAACATTTAAATAACCTTTTTGGCGCGAAAAACTGTTACATTGTTTAAAGCTGTATTCACATTTTCGTTACAAAAGCACTTGGTCTACATATTATTTAACCAATTAAATATAACCTATTTGACTAATAATTTTCAACCAGGCTTGATAATCTAGATGAATATACATATTTATAAATGGATATAAAATAATATAAAATAAAATATACTAAAATACATCATATAATTAATAATAATAATAACGAATATCCATAATTCATTGACTGTATAATTACAATGTTCCATATCTTAATAAAAAAACAAAATTGTTACTTAAAGACCTGTATGAAATGTCTTGGTTGTTAATCAATAGTTACTCAATGTAATAAATTATATGATTGAATTGATTAATACTCAATCAATTACATAAAATTATACAGGCCATATGAATGCTTATTTCATGATTAGTGTAAAAATAGTATTAAAAAGCATGTTTTAACCATATAAATAACTGGTAATTAAAAATACTGAAAAGTAATTAAAAATGTTCAAAACGAATGGAAAACAATAAAAAACATTGTAATAAATACTATAAAAAACATTATAATAAATACCGTAAAATATACTGTAAAAAATACTATAAAAAACTGCATCTGACAAAATGCGAAAGGAAAAAAGGAATAAAAAACAGAGAGAAAGGTATAACTTTCTTAACTTCGCTTACATTGGATATACTTATATGATATACAGCATTCTATGTAGGTTTTATTTCTGTAGACTTAATAATGGTTTGACGGCTATAGATTCATTTAAACCAGGCTCCGTGGCAGCATCCGTAAATAGTTGCCACCATATTTCCTTGTAACTTAATAGCTCTTTACGGTTGCCCCCTCTCAAACCTGGTTTAATGTGTTCTAAAATACCAAAGGTGAATGTATGGCCTTCTCCCTCACTTTCTACATGCCTGTATAGTGCATTATTTTTATCCTTCCTCCTAATACAATAGGTGTGATCATAGATTCTCCTTTTGAAAGCCCTCTCTGTTTTTCCAACATAGTATGCCGAGCATATTTGACATTTAGCTAAATAAATCACATAAGATGTGTTACAATTACCCTTTGCATATTTGATTACTGTCTTATTAATATTGTCTAAAGTGATCCCAGGTACCCTTGTAATGTTTCGACATTGGTTACAATTGTCACATCTTGTGGTAGTTGTGACATTTCCTATGTCTCCTCTTTTGAAGTTGGTCTCTTTCCCTAATTCTAAAATTTTCTTCAAATTGTCTGACATTTTGTATACTATGAGGGGTTTATTCCCCAATATTTTGGACACTTGTGGATCAACTTGGAAAATATTCCAGTGTTTGTCCAAAATTTCCTTAATTTTACTAACATAGGATGTGTATGGGAGTATACATGCCTTCTGATATTTGTTGAGACATGTTAATTCTTTTTCTTTGTCTCTTGTGTCTATTACCCCTAGTAGAGGTGAATAGTTAATTCCCCACTGTGATGTTACGTATTGTCCTACTTCCTTCAACATTTTACTATTGTACATTCTCTCTTTAAACATTCCTGTAATGAATTCAATCTCTTTTAGCATTTCCTCTTTTCTAGATGTCATCCTGGCCGCCCTAATGCATTGGCCTTTAAAGATGTTACGCATCATTTTCCTCGGATGATTACTATTGAAATGTAAGTAATCGTTTGAAAAGGTGTTTTTCCTATACACATTAGATTTGAAACCCTTTTCATCATGTGATACAAACGTATCCAAGTATGCTATACCGTTGTTACTAACTGAATGAGTAAATTTGAGAAATTCACTACTGTTGTTAATATAAATAATAAATTTGTTTAAATCTTCAATACTACCTTTCCATAAAAGGTAAATATCATCTAAAAATCTTGTGTAGTGGACAACATGAGTAAAATAACTACTGTTGAATAAACATTCTTCCTCCCAATGCAGCATTACCAAATTCGCAAAAATGGGGGCACTAGCTGACCCCATGGCCACTCCCCTACACTGTTTAAAATATTCCCCCTCAAATAGTATATAATTATGTTCCAATACTAATGTCATGGGTTGGAAATGTTTTGTGAAAGTATTAGGAAGCACACAAATATTGAATGGGATAAAACATGCCTTATCATGGAATGCATGACATTAGTATTGGAACATAATTATATACTATTTGAGGGGGAATATTTTAAACAGTGTAGGGGAGTGGCCATGGGGTCAGCTAGTGCCCCCATTTTTGCGAATTTGGTAATGCTGCATTGGGAGGAAGAATGTTTATTCACCAGTAGTTATTTTACTCACGTTGTCCACTACACAAGATATTTAGATGATATTTACATTTTATGGAAAGGTAGTATTGAAGATTTAAAAAAATTTATTATTTATATTAACAACAGTAGTGAATTTCTCAAATTTACTCATTCAGTTAGTAACAACGGTATAGCATACTTGGATACATTTGTATCACATGATGAAAAGGGTTTCAAATCTAATGTGTATAGGAAAAACACCTTTTCAAACGATTACTTACATTTCAATAGTAATCATCCGAGGAAAATGATGCGTAACATCTTTAAAGGCCAATGCATTAGGGCAGCCAGGATGACATCTAGAAAAGAGGAAATGCTAAAAGAGATTGAATTCATTACAGGAATGTTTAAAGAGAGAATGTACAATAGTAAAATGTTGAAGGAAGTAGGACAATATGTAATATCACAGTGGGGAACTAACTATTCACCTCTACTAGGGGTAATAGACACAAGAGACAAAGAAAAAGAATTAACATGTCTCAACAAATATCAGAAGGCATGTATACTCCCATACACACCCTATGTTAGTAAAATTAAGGAAATTTTGGACAAACACTGGAATATTTTCCAAGTTGATCCACAAGTGTCCAAAATATTGGGGAATAAACCCCTCATAGTATACAAAATGTCAGACAGTTTGAAGAAAATTTTAGAATTAGGGAAAGAGACCAACTTCAAAAGAGGAGACATAGGAAATGTCACAACTACCATAAGATGTGACAATTGTAACGAATGTCGAAACATTACAAGGGTACCTGGGATCACTTTAGACAATATTAATAAGACAGTAATCAAATATGCAAAGGGTAATTGTAACACATCTTATGTGATTTATTTAGCTAAATGTCAAATATGCTCGGCATACTATGTTGGAAAAACAGAGAGGGCTTTCAAAAGGAGAATCTATGATCACACCTATTGTATTAGGAGGAAGGATAAAAATAATGCACTATACAGGCATGTAAAAAGTGAGGGAGAAAACCATACATTCACCTTTGGTATTTTAGAACACATTAAACCAGGTTTGAGAGGGGGCAACAGTAAAGAGCTATTAAGTTACAAGGAAATATGGTGGCAACTATTTATGGATGCTGCCATGGAGCCTGGTTTAAACGAATCTATAGCCGTCAAACCATTATTAAGTCTACAGAAATAAAACCTACATAGAATGCTGCATATCATATAAGTATATCCAATGTAAGCGAAGTTAAGAAAGTTATACCTTTTTCTCTCTGTTTTTTATTCCTTTTTTCCTTTCGCATTTTGTCAGATGCAGTTTTTTATAGTATTTTTTACAGTATATTTTACGGTATTTATTATAATGTTTTTTATAGTATTTATTGCAATGTTTTTTATTGTTTTCCATTCGTTTTGAACATTTTTAATTACTTTTCAGTATTTTTAATTACCAGTTATTTATATGGTTAAAACATGTTTTTTAATACTATTTTTACACTAATCATGAAATAAGCATTCATATGGCCTGTATAATTTTATGTAATTGATTGAGTATTAATCAATTCAATCATATAATTTATTACATTGAGTAACTATTGATTAACAACCAAGACATTTCATACAGGTCTTTAAGTAACAATTTTGTTTTTTTATTAAGATATGGAACATTGTAATTATACAGTCAATGAATCATGGATATTCGTTATTATTATTATTATTATTAATTATATGATGTATTTTAGTATATTTTATTTTATATTATTTTATATCCATTTATAAATATGTATATTCATCTAGATTATCAAGCCTGGTTGAAAATTATTAGTCAAATAGGTTATATTTAATTGGTTAAATAATATGTAGACCAAGTGCTTTTGTAACGAAAATGTGAATACAGCTTTAAACAATGTAACAGTTTTTCGCGCCAAAAAGGTTATTTAAATGTTTTTTCAAAATAAGCTGTTGGTTCTGATGAAGCCTACATGCGATAGGTGAAAGCGCTAAACTCTTGGATTAAGTTTGTTTTGTCATTTTTCGTGGTAGTGTGTTATTGTGAGTTGTTATACATTAAATATTAAGTTTATTTGCCGTACATACTGCGTTTCCTCTTCGTTTTGCTGCAAGAGAAGATAGCGTCAGTGTGTATTATAATTTTGTTCTTCATTGCAACTCCCACAAGTAGGAACTTGGAAAGAATTTATATATTATTCCCAAGGTACAAAAACTAGGCTAGATTAGACAGAAATGATCTCTCACAGGAACATGCATTCAAGTGAAAGCTTCAACAGACATACAGTAATAATTTCAGATCATGTTCCAATAACACCTACGATAAAAACACAGGGTAGTGAAATAAAAATGAGACACTGATGCGGCCCCAGCTTCCAGTTAAAGAGGAATTAAAAGAATGGGAAGTGAAAATCGTTCAAGAGTTATTAGGGAAGATAGAAATTTCTTCAGAAGTTATAGCTAGTGAGTGAGATAAAATGAAAGTGGAGTAGAAATAAAAGAAAAAAATATGGTTAAGAAATAACAAGACTTATTTATAGGATTTGACAAAGGTTGAAGTATTGCAAAATGAAGGGAGTCTCACAGAACAATAAGAGGCACTACTGCAGAGTGCTAAAGAGAAAATAAGGGAGTACATGGATAACATGCATGAGTTTAGAGAGATTGTTGTTAAGCAACTTTTTTTTATGATAACTCCAGAGCACAAAAAATTGTTGTACTACAACAAAAAGTAGAAAGGTTTATAAAAAGAAAAATAATCAGAAGTACTGTAGAGTTATTGAAGATATTTTCGAAATTTTATGGAAATCTGTATAAAGCAGAGAAATGCAAAAATCAAGAAAGAGCACAAATGGAAATATTTATGGAAGACTTAAGTATGCCAAGGTTAGAGGTAGATGAGGCTCAACAATTAACTGTTAAGACAGGAGGAGATGAGATAAAAATAGTGACATATAATCCATCTGCAGGAAAGTCTCTAGGAGCGGATGGTATTCCTGTGGAAATATGGAAGCTAGGAGGGAAGAAAATTATGCATTTTAAACTAAGAGTATAAAGCGTTTATGTCTATAACAGCTAAAAGAATGGCAAAGGAGGGAATGGAAACATTTGACAATGCTAACAGAACAGAGATGATCCAAGGGGAAATAGAATTTAAAACAAAAAAATGATGTTGTTGGTGAGTCTTGATGCAGAGAAAGCATTTGTCAGAATGAGCTGAGATTTTATGAGCAGAGCAATGGAAGCATTTGCATTCCCTGATAGAATAATAAGGTTAATTAGGAGAATGTATGAGGGATCGGAGGTAAAAATTAAAGTGGGATGGTTCTTCTCTGATAAGTTGTGTTTGAGCAAAAGAACCAGGCAGGGGTGTCCTCTTTCCACTTTGTTATTTTCGTTATATTTAAAGCCATTGGCAAAGAAAATATGGGACTCAGAAATTCAAGGATATAACTGGTATGGTAGTCAAGAAAAGCTGGCTCTAATTGCAGACAGTATTATTTTGTACCTAATAAATCCAGAAAAGGACATCTCGGTGTTGTGGAACATTTTGAGACAGCTTCAAGTCTTTTCAGGATATACAATGAATGAAGATAAAACAAAGGCTATAACTGTAAATGATTTACTCACACATGAACTGGTTCAACAATACCCATATTTATGGAGACACAATAAAATGAAATATTTAGGAGTATAGATTAAAATGGATTCTGTTACAGCAGCTAAGGATATGTGGGAAGGAACTAAACAAAATGTAATACAAAAAATGGGAACCTGGAACCTCTTGTTTATGGATATGGATAGCAAGATACAAACAGTGAAAATGTTTCTAGTCTCTAGTTTTACATACAGGTTAGGCAGTTAGGCATATTTTATTAATAAACCAAAAGATGAGCTAGCAAACCGTGAGACAGTAAAATATATTTATTCAACGAAAAAACAAACCAGTTTCGGCTGGTATACAACACAGCCTTCCTCAGTGTAACTGATATACATTAAAAGTAATCTTTTTATAAAAAGTAATTAAATTGAATCAAACCTGTGATTGGGTAATCAAAATTGTTCATTTAAACCAGGTGGGAATAAACCCCCCAGTTTAACAATCCACTTTTTTTCTTTAGAATCAAAAATGGAATGCCATCCTGCTTTATTGGATTTATTTCCTTTGATAATGTCAATGACCATAAAAATAAACTTAGCAGATGGATGTTTTATAGAGTGTTTGAATAGAGCACTACTTGTTTTTTTATTTCTCATATCACTAGTATGTTCAGAAATTCTCAGTCTGAATGGACGTGAGGTTTGACCTATGTAAAAGGCACCACAGCTACATGTAGCTAAATAAATTAGCCATTTGCTGCTGCAACTGGCAAAGAAATTAGTGTCGTAGACTGTACCACAGTTCTTACTTGTGAATTGTTTAGACTTAAAAACCTTATTGCAATGGGTGCAATGACCACATGGGTAACAACCTGTGAGCACCTCCCCTGTTAGTGTAGTTTGTACATCATAAGAAGAGACTCTAGAATGTGAATGTTTATAATGATTGAAATATGAAGCTAAATTTCTGCCCTTACGAAATGAAAAGTAACATCTGTCTGGTAAAACATTATTAAGGTTGTGGTCACTTTGTAGGATATTCCAGTGTCTTTGCATACTGTTGATTAATAAATCAGAATTCCTACCATAAGTAGTCACTAACCTAATGGGTGATGTTCTCTGCTGCTCGTGTTGTTTATAATCCAGAAGTTCTTCTCTATTGAGTGTGTTGGCCCAATTGCTGGCCTGTAAGACATGTCCCATTTGATAACCCCTATCCCTAAATCTTTGAGTTAAATCCTGTCTGTATAACTGAAAAGTGGAATCATGAGAACAAATGCATCTCATTCTAATGTACTGGGATTTGGGGATATTTCTTGATATATAGGGAGGATGAAAGCTAGATGCATGGAGGAGGGTATTATATTGGGGATACTTCCGGAAAACTTCACTACATAATGTATGATCTAATTTCCTAGAAACAGTAACATCAAGAAACGTGATTGTATTGAGATCAAAGTTAACCATGAAGTGTAAACCCCATTTGTTTCCATTTAAATATTCGATGAATTCAAACAGATATTCTGTATCCGACCTCCATACCATCCAGCAATCATCCAATAGCGCCTCCATATGTCAATTTCTGTTAGATATAAATTATGACCTGCATCGTAAATGAGCTGTTCCTCAGTAAAGGCCATAAAAGGTCAGCATAGATTGGGGCAAAAGATGCCCCCATAGCTGTGCCCTTAGTTTGCCAGTAACAGGTATCTTGATAGAAAAAGACATTATTGGTTAGCACATGCTCTGTCAGACCTAATAGAAATGAATTAAATGAATTAAATGCTGGCTGATACAATTTTGATTTATTCAACCAGTATGCAAGGGCCTCTAAACCAGCAGCATGAGGGATATTAGCATAGAGGGCACTAACATCTAGAGTACACATCAACCATTCAGGTTCAAGATGGGTATCTGAGATGCTTTTGAGAAACTCAGTGGTATCTTGTATGCGTGCCCTGACCCACCCCAATAAAGGTTTGAGTTGTTGGGTAAGAAATAGTGACAATGGTTCAGTAACAGAGCCTTTTCCAGACACAATTGGTCTTCCCGGTGGATTGACAGGGTCCTTGTGTATTTTAGGCAAAAAATAAATGTATTGGCTCATAGGATCGGGATTCTGTTACTGCAGCTAAGGATATGTGGGAAGGAACTAAACAAAATGCAATACAAAAATGGGAACCCGGAACCTCTTGTTTATGGATATGGATAGCAAGATACAAACAGTGAAAATGTTTCTAGTCTCTAGTTTTACATACAGGTTAGGCAGTTAGGCATATTTTATCAATAACAGAAGTTGTGGACAGTAATTAATAAAGAGCTGAAGGATTTTATCTGGGAGGGGAAGAAGGTAAGGGTCATGTGGGATAAGTTGATTCTTGCAATAGAACACGGTGGTTTAGGATTACCTGATTTGAATGGATGCTTTAAAGCTACACAGTTAAGGCTCAAATACATAATACAAGCAGATTGCTAGAATTCAAAGTGGAAAGGGATAATGATGAAGCGGGGGTGGGGTGCTCAAAAATAATGAGAAAGTGGGATTTTGGATGCAGACACTTAAGGAGAATAACAGTCATACAGAATATTATATTCATATAGAATGGAGATTTTGTTAAGGGGGATGACTGCAATTAGGGGTACAGAGAATAGGCAAGAGGGACCTGGAATTTACTGTAGAAAACTGGCAAAGGAATCATGGTATTGGGTTAATTAGAAGGAGTAAGATAATGTAATGAGAAGAGACCAAGAAGATATTTGGACTGCCAGCACAGTGGCTCAGTGAATAGCATTGTCACCTCACAACAAAAGGTTCCCTGGTTTGATTCTTGGCTGGGGTGCCTTCTGTGTGGAGTCTGCATGTCTTCCCTGTGTTCATGTGGGTTTCCTCCAAACACATGCGGTAGGTGGTCTGGATACACTAAACTGGCCATAGGTATGTGTGTGTGTGTGTGTGTGTGTGTGTGTGTGTGTGTGTGTGTGTGTGTGTGTGTGTGTGTGTGTGTGTGTGTGTGTGTGTGTGTGGTGCCTGACCCCATGTGCAAACTTGGGAGGAGGGTTGGGCACCAGGCTAGCAACCCAACCCCATAAAAACCATAACCGCTACAGAAACAATGAGTGTCTGAATAGTGCTTATTGCCCGAAGTGCTGAATGGCATGAATGGAACTGAGAGAGAGAGAGAGAGAGAGAGAGAGAGATAGAGAGAGAAATGAGTCCATCTTCCCTAGCAGGGACTGCTATCAGAGTATAGGCAGAGGATATGGGAGAGGGGAATCCTAAGTGAAAGACCTGCTCTGGTAGAGTTTTTAGTTCAGTCTAGCACAGAATTAGCAGGGTACATAAAATACTGCATTATATGTATAGAAATCAATTAGAGGAGGTTAAAAAAGATTACGAAGAGAGAATGGAGAAATAATTCACAAGGAAACAATGCGAGGACACATGTATGGCTCCTAAATATGCAACAAAGTATAGATGATTTCGGATTTTTGCTAGGAAGTGCTTGCATAGGTATTTTTATACCCCAAGCAGACTCCAAAGATATTTTCCTCAGTTAGATGCTAAGTGTTGGAGCCATGATGGGGATGAAAGAGGTGACAGGAAACCTATGTTTTGGGAGTGTAATGAGTTGGTAGACTTTAAAAATTCCCTACTGAGTACTCTGTTAGAAATAATGGGTGAGCAAATGGGTGAAACTAAAGAAATTATTTGTTTGAGCTGGGATAAGGGATCTGAATTGTGTAGACATAATAAGGCCTTGTTAAGCTTAACTCTGCTGGCTACCAAAAAGGCAGGACAATGGAAATCAAAGTCTAAACCAACTGTATTTCAAGTATGGAATATTGTAACAGAGATAAAAGAACTGGAAGTGGGGTCTTAAGAAAAGGATAGGAGCAAAATATATAGAAAAATGTAAATTGTGGGAGCAATACATGTAGAGTAATGTTTTGGAGGAGGAGTGAGGTTTAATGAAAGGCAAGAATCAAGCAATTTATGTAATGCTGGATTGATAATTATACAAAATAATATATGTAATGTATAATGTTTGTAAATGGGAACGTTACATTTTTTTTTTCTTTTGTATAGATGTATATTTGCCCATGTCTTAAGTGATAATTCAATAAAAGTGTTAAAAACAGTTAAACATGAACAAATGCAAATAAAACGCAAGGAATAAATAGAAAAAATCAGAAAGCAACTAAATGTGACAAAAAAATGGATGACTATAAGGCGAAAGATTAGATGAGAAGAAAAAAATGTGGAAAATCCATAAATATAGTAGCAAGTACAGAAATCTCCATGAACAACCTCATATTGTCCAAGATTTGACACAGGAATGACAAAGGAGAGAGGAATTGAAATCAAAAGAAGTAAGGCGAATAATAGCAACCCCCGGATAATGGACTATGTACATGTTGGTTTATCAAGTCCATCAAACGTGGGAGAAACAGACAAATGCGGGTTCTTAAAAAATATCTGGAAACAGTCGCACATCTTTTTGCTGGGTGTGATTCACCCATAGCAGAATTAATATACTAAAGGCACAATCATTTTTCAAGACTGCAGTACTGGGGGTTGTGCAAGCACAACAATATAGAAGTAGCTGAGAAGCATTGGAAACATGAGCATTATAGAGAACGATGAAGGTTTTATCACAACATCACCCATTATAAGCAGTTAAACAGATGTGGAAAAAAAAACAATACAGTGGTCCATAGGTTCATAGGTTCATATGTTGGTACTAGGCTATCAGCCCTAGGGCCTATACAAGCCTCGCCATAACAATTCCCTGGATATTTCTTCCCACACTATTAACTTCCCTGGACCCCTGTCTAGCAGGGCGACTGACGTGATCCCCGGGGTGAATTTCCTTTCTCCCATCCAATCATCAAGGTTCCTTTTGAAGAGGACCAAAGAGGCACTCAGCTTGACATGTATGGGCAATCTATTCCAGAGTCTGGCGAGTCTCTGGGTCAGGAACCTATCCCACCAGCATGTTTTGTTTATTGTGATGACAAGGTTTAGATCCCTGGAGCATGTGGCTCTGAGGGTTTGGTATTTCTTTAAGTGTAGCATGTCCAACAGCTCTGGGTTTGACATGGCCTTGTATGTTAAGCAAAAATCACCTCTGAGTAGACAATATGTGACAGAGTATAGCTGGAGTTTTTTAAGGCGGTCAGCGTAGGGCATCTGCTTTAGGCCTGTGTTCTTTTAGTGAGGTATTTCTGCGGCCTTTCCAGTTGTTGCAGATGTCTTGAGAGGTACATACCAAATGGGGCATTGTATTCTATAATGGGTCTAATGAGGGATGAGTACAGTGGGACAATGACCTCCTTTTTTCTGGAAGAAAAGCCCTTAGTGATGAGGTATGTCACATAGAGGGATTTCCTGACTGTTGTGGCAATGTAGTTATTGAAGGTGAGACCACTGTCCACCTGTGTCCCTAAGTCTCTTATCACACTTTCGGTGTTTATTGTACTGCCACCTATATGTTAATTCACGGATACATGTTTTTTCCCAAAGGGGATAACTATACATTTCTTGGCATTGAGCTTGAGCCCATGGCTCTGGCACCAAACATCTGTTTCTGTAAGGCCCTTTTATAGAGTATCCACATCATTTGGGGATTCAGTAATGGCTCCCAGTTTGCAGTCATCTGCAAACTTTGTTATCCACAGTCCCTTAGTGTTGGCCTGTACTTCAGAGAAGTAGATGCCAAACAAGAGTGGTCCGAGGACTGAACCCTGAGGTACTCCACTTGTCACCTGTCTGCAACTGGATTTGGAGTCAGCTACTTTTACAGTGTGGGTTCTATCAGTAAGCCAGTTAGCAACCCATTGGGTGACGTAGGGATTAATGCCCAGCTTACTAAGTTTATCTATGATTCCTGAGTGGGGGATGGTGTCAAAGGCCTTGGTCCATGAAAAAAATAAAAAAGTAGCATTGATCATTGAAATTGCTACACCCAGTGATTACAGTGTCTCATGTACAGAGAAACACAAAGTCACAAAATACCAAGATTTGTAGGCAGAGACTAGTGCAATGTGGAAGAAAGATACCATTACAATTCCAAAAATAGTAGGACCAATAGGTCTAATAAAAATAGTTTGCAATCATGTTTAGATATGCTAGCAATACATGTAACTCCATATGAATTACAAAATGAGTCAATTCTGGGCACATTGCAGGTGCTGAGAAGAACACCTTTGGCTAACATCAAAGACTGAAACAATACTAATTTCATGAACTTTAATTATATCACAAAGGTATGAGGGTCCACTCCTGTCATGGTGTTACAAACCCAAAACACTTCAAGAAATTAAACCACCAGACTTATTCAAAAATTACATTTCTCCATTGTATTCCAAAAAGTAAAACACCACCACCCTCCCCCTTGTCAGGTTTCATTACTCTAATCATTCTCTCATTTACCAAGCTGTTTAGAAATACTTTCTCACTGTGAAATATAATACTTGTTACTGTTTTTTTCTATTATGCAGTTGTCTATTTTTCCTCACTAGTTGGTTTGAACAAACTGATTACTTTGCAGAGTGGTGGGTTAAAAGAGTAATTTTCTCTTTAAGCCATTTGTTTCAGCCCAGTCTTTCATGCTACATTGTTTCCTAGAAGCATTTAAATTCAGCAGCCAGTTAACCAGATTCATCTTGACCACTGGAATGAATGTAAATCTATGCTCCAGTAGTTTAAAAGGTACTTCAGTGATTTCACAGCCCATATATATTAAAGGTTTTAAACTTTTTTTCTGAATAAGGTGTGCAGTACCTGCTTCCAAACAATCTTTGTTTAACTCTGTTGGTTTCTCCTGCCATGACTGCTTCCTCTCCTGTAAATTTCAGACATATTTATTCTCTGTTCATACTGTTTGGGTCCCACATGATTGCTCCTGTGGATCTGCAATCCTTTAAGTCTCAGGGACTGACGTCCTAAAGGGTCACTGCACTGTGATTTGTGAAGGCCAATACTGTTAATTCTGTGGTTCCTGAAGTCCTCCATTGTTCTTGAGTCCTTTCTGGGTGTTTTCTCACAATATTTTCAGAAAGGATAGGATGACTGTGTGCCATATTCCATTTTGTCCCTTTGAAGTTTCTTTTCTTTCAATCTTTTCTTTCAATAATTGCTTTGATCTGTGCACTGACCTTCACAAAACCTTTGGAGTAGGACTCACAATAGTATCAGATAGTAGGTACTTTGAAATTGAGGCATTTAATGCATCCATCTACTCCTTCAGTTTTTTATTTGTTTATTGTTGTTCCTCATTAATGCCTCCATCAATATGAAACCAAGATCAATGTAACAGCACATTTGTAAAAAAAAAAACTGTAATAAATTTTTGTGCAGTACTGATTCATGAACCAAACCATTAGTGAAAATATTACTGCTAAAGTACAAATAATTGCAGGACTGAGAATCAATTGTCTACTGAATTTAAAGTTTTTTCCCTCTCTGAAACTTAATTTAGCAGTATTTTTAAAGATAATATAAGAAACAGGGCTGAAACAAATGGCCTAGAGAGAAGAAGTATGTTTAACCACCACCCCACCTAGTAATCAACTTGTTTGAATAAACTTGTGAGAAAACAAATACAGAACTGCAGCATAGGAAAAACTGGTAACAAATAATACAAAACAATTCTTATTAATGAATGACATTTATGTAGTTTGCAAAAATATTCATAAAACTATTGACAGCCCACCATTAAAAACTTATAGTAGCTGCAGTCAGTTCCAAGATGGTTATCTCCCTGTCAGAAGGTCATGGTCAACTGTCTATCAGGTGCCAGGATCTGTCAAATCATGCATGCACTCGAGTCACTCAACAACAATTGCCATTATGTCTCTGTCATAGTAAATCTTGGAATGGATGACTTGAGACATACCTCCCTGTACTACATGAAGACAGACATGACTGAACTCTCAGATTGTGTCCCAGACAGGTATGCTCCCAGCTCTAAGCAGCATTCTACCTTCACCTAGGATGATGCCACAATATAAACTAAAAATGATTGACTTTAACAATTGGCTTTGCTTCTGGTGTTAGTCCAGGGGGGTCCAATATCTGTCAGTGTAGGAAGACATGGTCTTCACCTGTCTCCTCTGGGCTTTCAAATACTGACAAAGATGCTTGCTTCCCACATAGTGCCTTTTATTAGACAACAACTCAAGGTTATGCTGCTTAATGCTAGGAGTCTAAACAGGAAACTGCACTCCCTGGAAGAGCTCCTCACCTTGGAAGATGCTGTCATCTGTGCAGTCACTGAGACTTGGTTCAAAGCAACAGAAAGCAGCACAGCCATGCAAGGCTACAATGCCTTCCACATATTCAGACCTTCAAACAAACGTGAAAGAACCAAAGGTGGAGGTGTAGCCATCTTCATTAAATCTAAATGCACCTCTAGACTGGTTAAACAGTACAACTCTCTTGAGCTACTCCAGGTCCAAATGACTATAGGTGAAACACACTACCACATCATTGCTAGCTATAGGTCCTCCACCATGAATCACAAGAAGCAAACCAACTACCTGGACTTGTTTGAGTCACTCACTATACAGCCAAACACTAAGAGATTTCAACTATCCTTTTACTGAGTAGGCAACAAACATAAGCACAAGTTTGATCACCCTGAGGTTCCTGGACTTTGTTAATACAAATGTTCTGGAACAGTTAGCCTGCACCCCCCCACAAGAAGCTCAAATTTTCTGGACTTAGTACTCACCAGTATGAGGGGTTACTGCATTACTCACTATGTTCTGCCCTCCCTAGTAAAGTCAGACCATAAATCTGTCTCATTTGAAGTAATGATCAGACCTGACACCCCCACAGGAGAAATAAAAATGAGAAACTTCTCCAAAATAAACTATAGCCTACTAAACGATGGAATGAAAAGTTTCAAACCCCCTGCTAACATAGCCAACAATGACTCCTATGCAGAAGAGTACACTGACTCTGCTGTACCTGACAGGATCAAAACAGAGTCCTCCTGTAAAAACAGGACACCCTGGTGGACCTCGAGTATAACCAGTTTATATAATATAAGGAAGAAAATTATATCTAAGAACAAGAGGGAACTTAGTCAGCAGAGAAAGATTACCTTCCGCAGCTTGAACAAGTAAATCAGATATCTGGTAAAGTCCTCTAAATCTAGTTATGAGGCTAAATTAGCTTTCCCAGCTAAAGACAATCATAAGGCATTCTTTAGCTACGTCCAAAATCTAAAAGGGAATAACCAGCTATATGCTGCACTCATAGTGGACGGTACTACTCACACTGACCCTGTGGAAATTGCCAACCTGTTATCTGACAGATTTGGTGCAAACTTCACCCCCCTGTCCTCACCAGCTATACCCCAAAGCATACCTGACACCTGTCCTTTCCCCAGTACCACCAATGAGCAGGTCATATCTGCTCTCTCCAAGGCCACAAACACAGCCTCTATGAGACAAGATAACATCACAGGCTGCTTACTAAACAACTTAAACATGACCTAATGGATCCACTTGGCAGTCTCTAACCATAGCCTGAGCACTGGCTTTATTCCAGCAACCAACCCTGAGAAAGGCTCCTTTAGCTGTTTAAAACTTTCATTTAAAGGCTCACTGCTGCTTTTCAGCTGTGAGATACATTTCTGCAGTTTGTTGGTGACTTTGCAGTTGCCCGCCCCTAGTGTAAATTTGATCTGGGACCCTCCTCCCAGTCGAGTGTCATTACCTCATTCTACCCAGTACAGGGAGAGCATTTGAGAAGGCCAATCAGCTTAGTTTCTGCTACTCCTTTCTCTCTTTCCACTAAAAAAAAAAAATGTATCTGCTTTTACTGTATTTGTGTTTCTTCCTACTTTATTTTGCTTTTGCGTCATCTTAAAAGTACTCAGTTGTATCTATTACTGCTTGGTGTAACTCATTCTAAGCCTTTTAGTTTAAGCACTTGGGCTTCAGACCAGTTGTTTTACATTAAGAAGGTTTGTGGTGGCAGGACAGGTAGCTTACATCCTTCTAAGTTGGGAATTGCTGATTGAGGGCTCAGTGTCTGTTATTCTAAAAGTGTATTAATTCTGGTTTAAGCACTTGGGCTTCAGGCCAGTTATTTTACATTAAGAGGGTTTGTGGTCTGCACTCTTGTGGGAGGAGAGGCTGGACTCTGCCCTTCTGAGCTGGGAATTTCTGGTTAAAGGCTTATAGTGCCTGCATATTTGAACTGATTCTTACTAAAATTGGTACACCTTGTTTGCTGTAGCATAGACTAGATCCAGGCCTGCTGAATCTAGCTTTGTTTGTATAACTTGAGCACTAATCCAGGCATTCTTTAAAGTATTCAATTGTATTTATTACTGCTTGGTAGTAACTTGATTAAAGTGTAGCTATCATTCTAAGTCTTTTGAATTAAGCACTTGGGATTCAGACCAATTGTTTTACATTAGGAAGGTTTGTGGCCTGCACTGTGGTGGCAGGAGAGGTAGCTTATATCCGTCTAAGTTGGGAACTGCTGATTGAGGGCTCAATGTCTGTTATTCTAAAAGTGTATTAGTTTTGGTTTAAGCACTTGGGCTTCAGGCCAGTTATTTTACATTAAGAGGGTTTGTGGTCTGCACTCTTGTGGGAGGAGAGGTTGGACTCTGCCCTTCTGAGCTGGGAATTTCTGGTTAAAGGCTTATAGTGCCTGCATATTTGAACTGCTTCTTACTGTAATTGGTACACCTTGTTTGCTGTAGCATATACTAGATCCAGGCCTGCTGAATCTAGCTTTGTTTGTATGCTTGTTGTTTGTTTGCTTGTTATTTCCCTGAAAAGCTAATTCCACCTAAAATGCGGCTTTTCAGTGCTTCTGTGGATCCCTAGTGATATCTGCATTGCTTACTGTACTTATTTCCTTGTTTCACTTGAAAGAAAGTTACTGTTTGTCGTTTTTGCATTTAAGTTACCTGTAACACATTGCATTTAAGTTACCTGGCACTTGCTCACTAAAGCAATTATATAAGTCAGCACTAAAAAAATTAAAAGCACTACACCATCACAAACTCCCCTTGAGTACCTTGTTCCCCACTGGCCCTTTTTTTCAATTATAAAGGAATTCCCAATACTATTTTAGCATGTCCAAAGGTCAGTTGTCAATCTCCTCTCCAGTCCAGCTGGTGAATCTGGGAATCTTGAGGCAATGTTACAACTGCCTCATGTACACAGACAAACCTCTCCTCCTCCCAACAAATTCCAACACATGTGAGAGATGCAACCATATAGCCAAACTGGAGGCTAAGCTCTCTCAACTCAGTACTGGCGTAACCAGTCAGGAGGAGAAGGAAACCACACTCACTACAATTCCAGTCTCACATAGACCTATCACGACAGCAAACCAAACACATAAACACACAAAAACATACTCGGAGGCTCTAAATACAAATCTGCCTAAGCAGCAGAGACCTCCAAAGCAGACACTCAAGCAACCGCTACCCCAAAACAAAACAAGTGCAACACATAGCTCACAAAGCCAGTGTGCTGAACAGTCACAGCCCTTAAGACTAAACAACACACCTGATACACTTGTAATAGGTGACTCTATCATCAGGCACACTGACGTCCCGCTCACCAGGCTGAACAAGGAGAAGGTCACGGTGAGCTGCCTGTCGGGCGCTAGGATCCGCCACATAACACAAGCACTCAGGTCACTCCAAGGCAAGTACAAATATGACTCAGTCATTGTCCATGCTGGTGTGAATGACCTGAGATGTACCTCCCTGGACTACATGAAAAGAGACATAGAGGAGCTCTCTGAGCATGTAGCCCAGGCCGGTATGACCCTGCACTTGAGTAGCATCTTACCCTCACCAAGAATGATGCCACAATATGAAGACAAGATGATCAATTTCAACAATTGGCTTACGTATTGGTGTCATTCAAAGGGGATCCAATGCCTGTCAGCCTGGGATGACATCCTCGACAAGCCACGATGCTTCGCTAAGGACGGCTTGCACTTGTCACCCCTGGGCTTTTGGATATTGGCAAAGGCTCTTGCTACCCCCATAGTGCCTTTTTTAGGCAAGGCTCAAAAGACAAACCCACCTCCATAGTTATCACAAGGGATAAGACACTAAGAGTAATGCTACTCAACGCCAGAAGTCTAAACCTCAAGATGTATGCACTCGAAACTCTCCTTAGCATGGAGAACATCGATATCTGTGCAGTAACAGAAACCTGGTTCAAGGCTCCCAAGAGCACCCCAGCACTACAAGGTTATACCTCATACCATGCTTTTCGGCCCCAAAACTTGGACCGAACCACAAAAGGAGGGGGAGAATAAATATTCGTCAAAGATACCCACACCTCCAGGTTGGTGGTACAGCACGAAGCAACAGAGACTATCCATGTGTGACTAACAGTGGGTAAAACTGCCTTCCAGTTTATAGCCTGCTACAGACCACCCTCCCAAACACAGGAACTCCACTCTGCCTTCCTGAGAACACTGGAAAATATGAAGGTCTCTCCAAACACCATTATATTGGGCGACTTCAACTACCCAAACATAGACTGGGAGCATTACTCTAGCTCCAACACCCTAGCCCAAAGGTTCCTAGAATTTATAAACTCAAATGCTATGGAACAACTTGTTACCACTCCCACAAGAGGGGAAAACATACTGGACCTGATCATCACCAACATGGGGACTTTATGCTCCAGACCAGAAGTGTATCCCTCACTGGTAAGATCAGACCATAAACTAATCTCACTGGATATTCACATCCCGACCCCACCCCCTGCCCAGAAAACCACAGTGAAAAACTTCTCTAAAGCAAATTTCACATTCCTCAAAACCGAGGTGGAATCCTTCAAAGCACCCAGGCCTGTGGAAAATACGGCCCAGACCGCAGAATCCTTTATAAAAGCATTCTATGAACACCTTCAGGAATGCATGGATCATGCAATCCCAAATAAAACCAAGACCCAATCCTCCAAAGGCAGACGTCTTGGCTGGTGGACCCCAGCCATAAACAAACTATACAACAGAAGGAGGAAGCTACTACATGATAGAGCAAAATCCCAAAAAGGGAAGGCATCTCTGATCAGTCTTAGCAAAAAACTACAGGCACTCATAAAATCGTCTAAGCCAGCTTCGAGAGAAAAATTGCACAGGACACTAAGGATAATCACAAGGCTTTCTTTAGTTATGTTAGTAACCTGGGTGGGAATTCCCAGATATGCTCAGAATTAGTCAAAAATGACAAAAAATACACCGAACCTACAGACATTGCCAACATGCTAGCTGACAGGTTCAGTGCAAACTTCTCCCCCCCCCCCCACCAAAAGGGCAAATGTCTATCCCAGCAGAGTTCTGCCCCCCTGACATCTCAGATGCTCAGGTAAGAGCCGCCCTCTCCAAAGCAAAATACACAGCATCAATGGGACCAGATGGTGTCCTGGGCTGTGTCCTACATGAACTCCAAGAAGAGCTAAACCCAAACATAAAACTTCTGTTCAATCTCAGCCTTACTACAGGATATGTACCCAAAGAGTGGCGTACAGCAACAGTGGTCCCTCTCCACAAAGGTGGTGCCTCAACGGATCCTGGAAACTATCGTCCCATAAGCCTGACTAGCTTGGTCTGCAAAGCTATGGAAAGGATCATCATGGACCTCATAAATAAAGATACTGGGGACCTACAGACACTGGATCCTACCCAGTTTGGCTTTGTTAAGGGCAGATCCTGCCTCTTAAACCTGGTCAACTTCTTTGAAACAGTCACCAAGGCCATTGACGAGGGGAAGGTGGTCCACACATCCTACCTGGACCTCACAAAAGCCTTAGATACAATACCCCACTCGGGCATTATAGATAAGCTCACCAGCTTAAATATAAACCCCTATGTCACTAGATGGGTTGCAAACTGGCTCAAGGACAGAACCCACATGGTTAGAATTGCTGGAGCCATGTCAGACTCCAAACCAGTTACAAGTGGCATCCCACAAGGCTCAGTCCTGGGACCTCTCTTGTTCGGTATATATTTCTCGGAGGTACAGGCCAACACGGAAGGACTGTGGCTGACCAAGTTCGCAGATTACTGCAAACTGGGCGCCATAATTGACTCTCCAGCTGACACAAGCATCCTCCAAAAGGGCCTCATAGAAACAAACAACTGGTGCCAGAGCCATGGCCTCAAGCTAAATGCCAAAAAGTGTATAGTCATCCCCTTTGGCAAAAACAAAGTGCCAACAAATTACCACATAGATGGTAATCCATTAAGTACAGAAGAAGTAATTAGGGACCTGGGGACCCAAGTTGATAGCAATCTCTCATTTGACAACCATGTGGCCAAAGTGGTTAGAAAAAGATTTTATATAGCCCACCTAATCATGAAGGGATTCACATCTAGATCAGGGGAGGTCATCGTGCCTCTTTACTCATCCCTCATCAGGTCCATAATTGAGTACAATGCCCCTTTTGGGATGTATCTTACCAGACACCTGCAGCAACTGGAAAGACCCAAAAAGTACCTCACCAAGAGGATCAAAGGGCTCAAACAGATGCCATATGCTGCCCGGTTAAAGAAACTCCAGCTCTACTCAGTGGCATACCACCTGCTCAGAGGCGATCTGTGCCTGATGTATAAAGCCATGTCCAACCCGGAATTAATGGACATGCTGCACCTCAGAAAATCCAAATTCCATCGAGCCACGGACTCAAGAGACTTGAACCTCAGCACTGAAATAAATAGGACATGCTGGAGGGACAGATTCATAACCCAGAGGCTCCCTTCACTCTGGAATAAAATCCCAGTCCAGGTTAGGCAGAGTCCCTCATTGACTCTCTTCAAGAGGAATCTTGATGAGTGGATAGGAGATTGTAGGTTTACCCTGGGTATCACTTCTGTGTCACTGTTAGACACAGGCACAGTACACTAACCTCGAAAAAGGGCATAGCAAATTAATTTAAAATGGGTGGTGAAAGCCAAACACACTCTGGCTAGGCTTATAAATCCCCTAGGGCAGATAGCCTAGTATGAACCTATGAACCTATGAACCTATAAGCCTAACCAACCTTATCTGCAAGACCATGGAAAGAATCATCATGGATCTTATCAATAAGACATAGGCAACCTTCAAACTCTTGAACTGACCCAGTTTGGCTTTGATAAGGGTAGATCATGATTAATAAACCTGGTGGACTTCGAGAATGTCACTAAAGCCCAGGAAGAAGGCAAAGCAGTACATACCACCTATCTTGACTTAGTCAAGGCTTTCAACATAATCCCCCACTCAGATATCATCAAGAAACTCTCCCAACTAGGGAGAAGTGGCATTGTTAGAAGAATACAGAAGAGGGAACAGATCAACAAAAGTACTATGAAAGACAGACGTAATAAAGGTAATGTACAGCATTAGAACAGACCAGGATCTATCATGCAGTATCACAATAACAAGCTGAAAATCTCAGCACAGGCAGAAAAACTTAAAAGATACACAGATAAATATAAACAAAAAGTACAAAATAAGCAACTTATTGATGAGCCAGAAAAGTTCTATAGAGAGTTGGGAAACAAGGTAAAAGGAATTGAGACCACCAAAAAAGTAGAAATAGATACATTTTGAAAAGTATTTATGAAGATCCTGTGGAACATAACAAAGATGCTAAATGGATAGAAAAAGTAAAAGAGAGAATAAGAAGTTTAAAGGTACAGGATATGAAATGGGATGAAGTAACAGCCAGAGAGATTGAAAGAAAGTTAAGAAAAGCCTCCGAATGGAAAACCCCAGGCCCAAATGCAGTGCCTAACTTCTGGTTAAATGTATTAACATCTTTGGACGAACATTTAGCTATGAGTAAGAACTATTTATATGCACACTGTGAACAGCCACCAACCTGGTTAACAACAGGAAAAACAAAGCTCCTACTTAAGAGTGAACCTGCAAGCTACCCTAAAAACTATAGACCAATAACTTGCCTTCCGACGATGTATAAACTATATACTGGAATTGACGCCAACAGAGTTTATAGTCATTTATAAGAAAACTCAATTATGGCAGTAGAACAAAAGGGCAATAAAAGAAAGTCATATGGAACAAAGGATCATTTGTTATTAAATAAAGCCATAGCGCAG